>NW_022146254.1:11870594-11877098 GCF_002938485.1 Sitophilus oryzae
GTAAGTTACGTATTGTTGTGCTAGTTAAAAAGTCTACACACACAACCCGAAAAAAATGCACAATCATCTGCCATTTGAAATCAAATCCATAACATCATTTTCTTCATTTCGTAAATCATTGAAATCTTATTTACTATTACAGTTGGGGGTTAGAACCTTTGGTGTTACACAGCAAAATAATACACTAAATCACCACAATACACCAAAACACTTTTACACTGGACGCGGGTTTCGCTAAATATGTTAGCATCATCAGCAGATGATTAAAATTAAACTCAGCTGAGCGAAACGCGCGTCCAGTGTAAAAGTAAAAGTGTTTTGGTGTATAGTGGTGATTTAGTGTTTTATTTTGCTTATTTAATAGACAAGGCTTTCTACGCCGTAAATGACTTATATTTTGATAATCGAATTTGATCTTGTAAACACTGGTCTGTCGAAACAAATTTATTTAGAGATCATTGATATTTCACTATAAACTCTACTAAATTTTCTGAATCCATTCTATTTCCATTGTCCTTTGACATTGTAAACATTTATAAATGTTTATTTTAAACAATAAGACTGACAATAAAATTTGTATAATGGTATCCTCTCTTTGTTTGTTTATTTGTTTTACTTTGTTTGTTTGTTTGTTTACTTTAGTTTTGTTTTACATTACCTTGTCTACAAATTATAAACATTTTTTTTTGTTTTTAGAATTTATAATAATAATAATAATGTTTTACATTCTACCCTTCTTAAAAAAAATATTAAAAATACAAGAGCTGTCCTGGAAATCAAAACTAATAATATATTAGGTATTTTACTTTAGATGGTCTATAATTTCTTATAAATATGGTAATCGTAAACTATACAGGGTGTCTAAAATTCTACGCCAAATTTCGAAAATATAAAAATAACTTTTCTTATGTCAATAAACTCCCAGACACCAATTTTCATCCAAATACAATTTACTCAGAAATTATTTGAAAAAAATCGAAATAAAATGGGAAACTTTTATTAACTCTGTATCTCCGAAACTTTTATAGTGCAGAATAGGGTTACAAAGTTTCCGGAATATGTCTGACCCTGTATATGTCATACTATTTACATCATAATATAAACAACCTTATAATATAAAGTAACATTATATAAAGCCAATTTAAACCTTTTTTTTTCACTGAGCGATCCCCATCATTTTGTAATAATAAAAAGCTCGTGTCTTGTATTATGCACACAACAATATCAGGGAATTTATACTTCCACTTCTTACCTTCTTACTACTTAGACAAATCGGCTTAAGAAACATTTCACACGTATATAATACTACATCTAAAAATAATGGAACAATGAAAGAAAAAATCGTGTCTTTTAAAGAAAAAAAACATACATTGAAAGCCAATAATACTTAAAGACTTCTTATCGAATCATTTAGAGCAAACCTCAACTGTAATCTTATGTCCTCAGGTTTCCGGTTGGTGTTTCTTTAGGGTGCGCTTCTGTACTTCTATTTGTAGCCACTAGATCGTATAATTTATCAATCCCTTTAGCCTCTGCTTTTGTTAAACCTCTGTATCTCTTTTTTCCAGTTCCATAAATAAAAGCTAAGGAGAAAAACCAAACCATTTTGTGAAGCATTTACTTGTCTAGAGTAAAATTGAGTAAATCAGTAGGTATATAAGTAACTCGTGTTTTTATCGGACAAACATTATCAATATTTAAAGAGGCAAATATTAGGCACAAAAACAATATTGAGGTATACACCGGGTGCGTCTCAAAAGTGACTCACACCAATTTTTTTTTTATTTTTTCAGATAAAAAAACGAGATTTGGTAATTTTTAGATACTAGACATTTTTGATTGTAGAATGTAGAATGTAGAATGAGTAAGAGAGGGGTTAATCACTGCGAGTTTAAAGATCTATTGTGCCCCCCTTCCTTGAGTCATCACACAGTCTATAACCCATCATACCCTTGTTGTAGAGGGGACAGGGTATTTCTCATCCTCCTGTGATAACAGTTTCCCCTCCGAGGGTACACACCCTTCCACGGTTCGAGTTTGGCCCTCCGTGCCGCCCTTCACAATCGAAGAGCTTGCTATAATAGAGCATATGTCCCTCTTTCTCTATTGCCTCCTTGAATTTGAGGTCAATTCCTATTGTGAGAACCTGACCATGATCCTCCTCCCTCGAGTTGATGACTCGACTAGCCAATTCGATGTCCTTACATTGAAGTTCTGACCCTGGATAACGCTCAGCAGGTAGGTGGTGTCTTTCCCTTTGCTCCTCGGCAGAAAGACCGTGATAGTCGCCCCTTTAGGGATGTTTTCTCCATTCACTACAACCAGTTCCGGCACTTGCCAATTTTTAAGTTTAGATGCGATTTTCACCAACCAATTCGCCGATTCTTGAGATACACGCTCTATGAGGATCATGCCCACCCGACAGTGTATCCCCGCAAAACGCAGCTGACCCACATTTTGTAGATCGTTGTGTTGTGATCCGATCGCCACTACTTCGTCCAGTATAGCCTCTTCTAGAAACGTTTGCTGGTCGGTGGTCAGAGCAACCTCTGGGAAATCCTTTGACAGCACCGTCATTTTCACTTGTCCAGCAATAGCGGCAAAACTGGTGATACGTCCCTGCTTGCCTCCCGGTGTTGGACGGCTTTCCATCCTGGCTTTTTTCTCTCCCTGCCCTTCTTGGTTTCTTTACTCTCCCCTTTTCAGAGGAGTGTTTTCGTTTTTGCTTCCTTTGGAGCAAGTCCTTCGTGGATCAGTCGGAGGTATCTCCGTGCTTTCGCTCCGCTAAGACCTACTCTCAGAGGATCGTCTAACCTGCCTGGTTGACCCAGGCCGGGTAGACGAAACGGTAGCTTGTGTCGCTTATTGGGATTTGGTCATTTTTAGATACTAGAGATTTTTGATTAAAACTTTTAATTTTTAAATGGCACCGTCGGTATTTTTTTATTTTATTCGATAGAAAATGACACTCCGAATAGAATGACATATCATAATATGTCGACTATTTGAAATTGTAACATGCGGTTCATAACGACAATTTGACTCGAAATATGAAGTGTGTAGTACCAAATTATTCGTAAAAAAATGTTTTTTTCCAAATATGCTAATGAGCCATTCTTGTTCCATTTGAAAATATTGAGAGTTGAGATTGAGATTTGATTAAAAATACGATTTGGACATCTTTTAATCGGCCAGGACAATACATGAAAATCATTAGACGATCAAATATATTTTTCCAAGACTCCTTGATTTAAAATTAGTGTTTTTAACACAACTATGGCACTCTAGATTGAAATTTAATATACATTTTTTTAAACAAGAATTTCAAAAGTTGAGATATGATATGTCATTTCTATTCAGAGTGTCATTTTCTATACAATTGAATAGTAATAATTGTAAAAGAATAGAGTGGATACGACAAAAGATCCAGGTAATAGATGTCATCCACAGAGTCAAACCCCTCAAATGGCAATGAGCAGGACACCTGGCAAGAAGAACTGACAACAGATTGAGCACAAAAAATACAGAATGGTACGACAAACTACTACAAATTAATAGACCTAGAAGAAGACTGAACCTGAGAGGGGACCGTGATATTAGTAATTCTACTAATTTGCTAATTTGCTAATTAGTAGGATAACTGGACACGTACTAGCCAACACAGACAATGGGCCCATCTACAAAGAAGATAAATCATAATTGAAAATGGTTGAATAAGCTGAAATGATCATGATGATACCTGTTTTTAATAGTTTGCGATTTATTCCATCTCTTTCAACTTCGATCCTGTCGTGTTAAGCCACACCCAAAATTCCAAACACACGTGCTTTGATTAAGGCTTGATTAACGTGTGCAGAGCTTCAGCATTTGCCATAAAATAGCGAAGCAATTTGTTACAAAACAATATAAATTATATATCACTGTAATCAAAAAATGTCAATCTATGTCCGTATTGTAACGACATTTTAAATTATATCTTTATTTTCGAGAAAATTTAGTCCAAACATAAGGAATATTTTGTTGATGTTTGACCATCAAAATCTTAAAAATAAAGAAGTTGTCTAAAAATGTGCTACAATACGAATATAGTATGATCCTTTATCTTTAATTTCCTTCTTCATTTGGTGTAAAAATACCTAGCAAGTTTTACATAAAACGTTAAATGCCGAACGCTTATTTTGCTACTTTTTCAGACTAGTGAAATGGGCCTTAAGAAGAAACTTGAATTTAGTTTGATGTAATAAGTATATAGGTGGTAGAGAAAATAGTTACAGATTTTTCTAAAAAATTAGTTAGTCAAGGTTACTGATAATCAATAATTACTCCTCAGCCTCATCATTACTGTGAAATAAAAAAAGAGTATAAACGTTGGATCTCACTATACCTTTCGTTTTCATTCCATATCCATTCCATATCCGTTCCGTATTTTTATTGTATTGACGATATAATGTAAGCTCCGTTCCGTATTAGTTCCATACTTTTATTGTACAATTTATATCATTACTGAAAGTTTTATTTTAAAAATTGTATCTTTTGAAAAAGGTAAAAAATTTAATTAAGAGATAAAAGAATAAATAAATATCAGCAAAATTTTAACAGAGCTGGTACAAATGTAAGAACATGACAATGCTCTTTCCGATACGCTTCAGTCCGCCCGCCAAAAAAATGTCTGGAAAGAAATAAGGATATGGAACTGAAGGGAAACGGAACGGATAGTGTGCATTGTCCTATTCATTTAAATGAAATGATGATGGAACAAAGTATAGCCTGTTAAAAACAATGTAGTCTAGAATATTTGATCGTTTTCGAGCTTGAAATGAAGAACGTTATTCGCCTTTGTCATTCTCGTCGTTATTTATTTGTCTGGCATTTTTGGCACAGAATAGAGAAAAATGTATTTCGCCTCCTTAGGCTTTCTCCCGCTTTCGTGAAAAAAAAACATGGCCGACAGAAAAACGATGACTAATTATGTTTGGCGGTCATAAGGAGCGCAAGTTTGAGAACCAGCCCTACGGATGCTTGAAAACAGAACTACTGAAGCTGAAACGCTTTCATGACTCACTTTCCAGTAGCGGCGATATAATAATATTCCTGTACGTTTTTTTGTTGTTGATTTTGTCCTTTTCTAATATTGATGAATTTTTATATAAAATACATTGTAGCGTTTTTTTATAAACATTACCACTGCGAACGGCAGCTTTTAATCGGAGAGCAGTCGTGGATAAGGTATTTCACTGGAAAGAAAACTAATCAATAACAATAAACAAAAAAATATAGATGTTGGGCGCCAGGCATGTACAGAGAAAGAAAACACAGTTGTATATTACTTAAAACTAATGACTATATTTATTCAAGATGGACTGTGATGGTAAATAGCATTGTACAATTTTAATAATTATTAATGTGGTTATATATCAACGAAAGTGTTAAGAATTGTACTAAATATCTATGAAAACAACTATGATAAAATACAAGACATGTAAAGTTTAAGAGAATATATGAAATGTAGCATTACTTTAATTAATTTGATATATTTTATATGATGTTAGTGCAATAATAATATCTATAAAAAGTAATACTATTACAAGAAGTAATGTAATGAAACATAAAAAATCTAAACTCATATTGTAACTACTAAATCGACATAAATGTCTTACTAATACAATCTAAACCAACACTAAGATATTCTGGTAATGATATTATTTAAACGTAATGTTATTGTTAAGACTGAAAATGTTTTAAATGTTAAATGTAAAACATGAACTTAAATCTACACTTAGCTGTCCTTTATGTAATCTTGCTTCCAACAGTAACAGCGAGGTGTTCTCGCATCTCTGTACTCGGCCATCCAATACAACAAAAGGGGCCAGAAAGAGGACACCATGAATTGAAACAGCCGTAACTACTAACTAGCTTATGGATGAGAACGAAGCAGCATGGGAACGAAGCAGCACGGGGCTTACGCTACATCCATACTGTGGCAATATGGGAACACTACACATACCTTGGATACTACTAGGACCTTGGATAATGCGCGAACCTTGGAATCAATATATAGATATGGGACACCTGCCCATACCTTGGACACAGTCCGCCCATAAGATAACGGTACAGGGGAACACTACCCGTACCTTGGACACAGTCCGTCCATAAGATAATGTACGTCCATAAGACCGTCGAAATACTTCCGAGGGCTCAATAATAAATAAAAGAACTGTCCTTTCTTCCAATTAACATTCTGGAGGACAACAGCAAAAGTACACAAATGTGCGAGGGGTGTCTCACTCGGGTAAAAAATGTACACGTACTGCCAAAATATCCTTCCACTGCTAAGCGACTGCCAATGACTCCGCGAAGAAGACCGCTTCCAAGGACTGCCGTGTAATTATTATAGGCGACTGCTGTAAGATTGCCAGAAGACTGCCAGCGACTGCCAGCGACTGTCAAGAAAATGTACATGTAATTCCAATAGTAAGACGCCCCTCGCCAATGTGTCAGCAAAAT
>NW_022146254.1:12599651-12612144 GCF_002938485.1 Sitophilus oryzae
GCAACGTATCCGCCAGAAATTAAAAGACTTTTTCAGGCGCCATCTTTTAGTCAAGTCGAGAAGTAAGGGAATCAGACAATAGAATTGTCTGGTATGAAGAAGTACGCTTTCCGAGAATTGGGGAAATTTCGAGAAGCAGTCAATAGAGTATATAAGCCGGAGCCATCGACAACTGAGGGAAGTTTGAAGTCTAAAGTTTGAAAATACCGCGAAATACCGTTAGAGGAATAGTAGTTACATAAGTTGTGTTGTAAATAGTATAAGTTGTGTGTACAGAGTGAAACAAATAAATTCGTTAAGTATTTTATCGTGAGTTTAAATAGTGGACCCACGGAATCCGTAACAATATTTTATAAGTCCAAAATAACCGAATTATTTAAGTTTGAAATTTTAAAAATAAATTGATTTTTTTTGAAAAATTGTGAGAGCCACCGATTTTTCCTGTATTTGTATCCCTTTTAGTGCCGGAACCACAGAGTAAAGCTGTAACTATGGTAATATCACAGGTTAAGAAATTATACCGTGGGAAAATTTGCGGCGAACAGGCAGTTCTAAAAAGTTTTCGAAAAATTTAGGGAAATTTAAAAGAGAATGTACAATCTTTTTTTGCGAAAAAAACTTCATAGACGTGTTCCTGGGGTCGAAATATACCACCCCTGAAAATATTTGTACTTATATTAGGCAAATATTATTACTGTTTCGAAAATGAATCCATTAAAATCTACCTACGTCCCTCCAAACAAAATCTCAATTTTTATTTCTTCCTATCAAAAGACCTTACAAATTAGTTTCCGCTAGCACATGTCCATCGAAACTAAAGGAAAAAATTAAGTCTTCTACCTGCAGAAGCAGAAAAAAACAGCCTAGACCAGCTCCGCGTGACACCACCTTTAGATTTTTTAATAATTTATCAGAAAATTATCAGCAAGTCACCGGCACATTTCAATCCGGCTCCGATCGATAGTCGTTTAAATGGCTCGAAAATTGAAGTGTCCTTAGTAATTTTCTTTCTTCTATTAAAGGGCTAAAGGAGCTTTATTAAAAGGGTAATTGTTTAAGTAAAGGGCTTGATGTGACAGTGTAGTTGCATAGAAATAAAACCCTTTTGTGTAAATTTTATATGTTTGTTAAGGTATACAAACATATACATACTAGGGCTGGCATTTCTGGTCTTGGGTGCCGATTTTCGTGTGTACGAAGAGTACGGTCAACACGCTTACTAAATAAGAAGTACTGAATAAAGACAGAGGGTCAGTATTTTCCCAAGCGTATGGAATCTAGCGTCAGATTAAGCGATTATGTAATAAATACTTCGTATTCTGCTGTCTTCGACTTATTAGATTGCCATAGCGATTCACTCCTATACATGTAAACGCCGACCCAAGGTTTCGCTTGCCAGCAGGGTATATTTGTTTTTAAGTGAAAGATAAAGGGGTTCAGTTACTAATAAATATAAGAGCTATTTTGGATTGATGTAAAGACAGTCCTGTTTACTTGATGTAAGACAGTCCTCTTTACTTTAGTTTTAATTCATCATACAATCTCAAGTCTTTAGAAGTCTTTAGAAGATTGTTTTTACTTAAATCAAGGAAAATCTTTGATGTCGGTCGTAAGTTCTGAGAAATTTCTTCGAGTGTTTTAGACCGTTGGAGGATTCCTATTCCAGGTTACGGATGGAGTCTTCCAGGTTCTTAAGTTCCGCTTTAAGTTGGTTTCCACTTGGAAAACAGAACGGTTCTGGTCCAGTTAGTGGAGTGTTCGCTCCTTTTATAGATCGTTTGCTTTTTCATTGCCTTCTATCCCTTGGTGGACTGGTATCCAGAGTAGGAGGACTTTATTTTCTGTTATATTACTGAATGTATTAAGCCTTTATAGGGCAGTACTAATTATTTTGTAGTTTGATCAAATTGACTTCAAAAATATATAAACTAGCAGAGAGGGAGCATATCTTCTTAATGAACAGTGCTTTGCATAAAATCAATAAAATGAAAAATATACGAAATAATATACATCTACTGATTTCTTTCGAAAATCGACAACTATGAAACTATGATCCCTTCCCCGACACAAACTGTACTTTGTGAGACAGGAAACTGTAGAGAGAAATAAGCCCTATAACATAGGATACATCATTTTAATAAACAGTGCTTTCCATAAAATCAATAAAATGAAAAATATACGAAATAATATACATGTACTGATTTATTTCGAAAATCGACAACTATGAAACTATGATCCCTTCCCCGACATGGTACTTTGTCAGACAGGAAATTGTAGAGAGAAACAAGCTCTATAACATAGGATACAACATTTTAATGAACAGTGCTTTCCATAAAATCAATAAAATGAAAAATATACGAAATAATATACATGTACTGATTTTTTTCGAAAATCGACAACTATGAAACTATGATCCCTTTCCCGACACAAACGGTACATTGTGAGACAGGAAATTGTAGAGAGAAACATAAAATCAATAAAATGAAAAATATACGAAATAATATACATGTACTGATTTTTTTCGAAAATCGACAACTATGATACTATGATCCCTTCCCCGACACAAACGGTACATTGTGAGACATGAAATTGTAGAGAGAAACAAGTCCTATAATATAGGATACAACATTTTAATGAACAGTGCTTTCCATAAAATCAATAAAATGAAAAGTATACGAAATAATATACATGTACTGATTTCTTTCGAAAATCGACAACTATGAAACTATGATCCCTTCCCCGACACAAACGGTACATTGTGACACAGGAAATTGTAGAGAGAAACAAGCCCTATAACATAGGATACAAAATTTTAATGAACAGTGCTTTCCATAAAATCAATAAAATGAAAAATATACGAAATAATATACATGTACTGATTTTTTTCGAAAATCGACAACTATGAAACTATGATCCCTTCCCCGACACAAACGGTACATTGTGAGACAGGAAATTGTAGAGAGAAACAAGCCCTATAACATAGGATCAACATTTTAATGAACATTGCTTTCCATAAAATTATATCCATAAAATATAGCTTTTATTGTAATTAATGTAATTAATATTAAATATGTCAAAAACCTTACATTTTAGTCGTTTTAGTCTCTTATAAAACTCAGCTTTATTTTTCTCCCAGAATCCGAAAATTAATTAATATATAGGGTGTTCCATTACAAAAAACATAACTTTGATATGTAACTTTTGTTGAGGACACCTTGTAGAACTCTCTATATTTTTAAACAGTGATCTGAATTAACCTACATATGCTCACAAAATTTCATTTCAATACAAATTGTCCTTCTCCTTGGAGCCTCCGCGGCGTATGAGAGGCGCCATCCTGTATATATTATATTTCAGAAATCTGCTTAAGGCTTAGCCCGATCCTGTCGTGTTAAGCCACACCCAAAATTCCAAGCACAGGTGCTTTGATTAAGTCTTAATTAAAGTTTGCAGAGCTTCAGCATTTGCCATAAAATTGCCAGCAATTTGTTACAAAACCATATAAATTATATATCACTGTAATCACAAAACTTCAATCTATTTCCGTATTGTAACGGAATTTTAAATTATGTCTTTATTTTCGAGAAAATTTAGTCCAAACATAAGGAATATTTTGTTGATGTTTGACCATCAAAATCTTAAAAATAAAGAAGTTATCTAAAAATGTGCTACAATACGGATATAGTATATTCCTTTATCTTTAATTTCCTTCTTCATTTGTGTAAAAATACCTAGCCAGTTTTACATAAAACGTTAAAAGCCGAACGCTTGTTTTGCTACTTTTTCGGACTAGTGAAATGGACTCTTAAAAAGAACGCTTTCAACTTGCGACCAGTTTATAACGAAGAACAAAAAAGAGCCGGCTTCTCAGAGCAACAAAAACAAAAGCCGATCGCATAGTCAGCGCCCGCCGATGACGAAGCTACTTGCAACCTATTAATAATTTTCAAAAATTTAATTCACCGCCGCTGCCTGCTTGGATGGTCTAGACCCCGATATCTGATTTTCAGTCGAGTTGAGAAAGAAGAAAATAACAGAAAAAAGAAGACGAAGGAAAGAATATCGGGCTGACAAAGTGAATTAAAAATTGGTGACTTTATAGTTTCGGAGGATAGAAAAAGACGAGACCGAGATGAGACTGAAAAGGAGGAATATTATGTAAAGTGATTCTTGAAAGCTTGCTGAAAAAGATAATATAATTTTTAGTTAAGAAAGTAATACCTAAAAAAAAGTTAGAGTGCTCTTTAAGCGCTTTTGAGAAAGATTTTGACCCAATTTCTTTTGCCGAAGTTGGTTATTAAGAAATGGCTCTCGAAATTCTTATTAAATTTAATAAAAATAACAGATAATATCATTTTAATGATGATGTGTTTTTAACAGAACATCAACGGTTTGTTGAACAAAACTAAAGTGTTCTTGAATCGCTGTATTTGTATATTTTAAATAGTTTTAATTTGTTCTTTGTGTCTTTTTTTGCTTCCGACGACGGGATGAGATATATTTCCGGAAACACGTTAGGTATTTTTTTGTTCGTTAGACAAATTTGTTTATTAGTAAATCACTAATAAACATTACTACATACTCAACACACGTTACATCTACATCACTCAATTAATTTCAACATAAGCATTCAGAACGTCAAAATTAGTGGCATTTTCAATTAGTAGAAAAAGTTATCAAACTTTTAACCTTTCCACTAATTATACTACAAAAATTGCGAGAAATATGTCATTTTGGGCTTTGATTATCTTCATTTAGAAGGCGAATACCCATAGGACCTTTTTTAACTTAACTTTGTTTGATTTATTACATAAATAATTACATAAATTGGATAAAAGTAAAAAACAACTCGGTATCAACCATAATGGTCTACTCTTTGGATTAGATATACCTGATATAATAAAAAAGATAGAAAATACTTACTTGTAAATATCTTTGACTTTCAGCATTGCCAGTTTTTCAACCCAAGTTGGTAAAGTCTGAGTGCTGGCGTTGTGAAGAACCAAAATTCAACTGGAAATAAAAAAAATTGACTCCCTTAGTGTTTCTGTATAGAATTATAAAATTCAAAAAAGACGAATGAAATCACTAAAGTAACAACGACTGGTAATCAGTGCTTTAAAGAATAAAGCATTTTAATTAGTAAAATTTGTTACCTGTATTTGCCAAGTTATTACAATTATTATAGAAATAAAGATCACTTGATAGGTAATTAATAGGTAAGAATATATAACAAAGTTGCTGAATAAGTGCTTCCATACACTAATACCATAAATAACAAAAATAAATTGTAGTATAACAAACCAGGGTCATTCAAAAAAAGTTGAAGAGGTAATATTTTGGCCAACTGTATAACAAGCAGTTTAAATGAAATAAAAGATCCTATGTTGTGTTAAAAATATTTTTTATTGTGACTTACCTCGCATGCGCTCGACAGAAGCAATATTTTGGGAAATTTGAGGAGAATAGGTTATGTAAATCAAACGCCAAATTTGTAAATAGCCCTACTTGTTTTATTAAATGAAATAAAAGAAGTGCCGTGCTCTGCCTGGAATTCACAAGTAAAAGAGTGCAAAAGAGAAAACCTTGATCACTATTACAAAGAATCCAACTATGCTGTTCCGAATTTTAATAAAAGAGAAATAATAATAATACAGAAACTATCATGAAACCAAGGTTTATAGTTTATTACATTCAAAACTGCAGAAGTTTTTGTTAGTTTAGCAGCAGGTGGTTTTGAAACTCGACACTAAAGTTGAATGGTCGGTGCCAATATCTTCAGACTATGAGTTATTCTATTTATTGTTTTTGAGAGTAAAATCCAGTCAGTACTGGATTTTACATGAGATCTCACAACTTCTAAAGAACTTTCTTTCATTTCATGTTTTTTATAGGGATACCACTTATTTTTCGTATTAGCACAGTATTTCGAAAATGTTTGCTTTCTGAAACCTTTATTAAATATTAGTACCAACAAAGACACTCTAGTAAGAACTTGTTCTATCGAATAACGCAGTATGGAGGAAAATCAACAGAATAACATGTGGAAAAGTTCATTTTCCCATACAATGAAATCGACAACAATGCCACGAAGCCTACTTCCCAGTAGAATGGCCTCTCTTGTACACCGACTTTATTCCGAAAATTTGAATTATATTTTTGAAAAAGAGAGTAACAAAAGACGAAAAGCCAGCCCGGTATTTCGCGTATTTCTCTTTTCCTTCGCATTGTTCACTGAATGAAATAATTGATGAAAATATTACCTTTAGAACTCGCTTACAACAGTAGCCCCCCCGGTAAAAATGTCCTGTAATTCACTAGGGGTTGTGGTGCTAGCTCTGTAAGTTGGGTGCTAGCACAGAATATCTAGCTACGCAACAGAAGCCTCGTTACATGTATAAAATCGTAGGTCTCAAAAGGAGACAGGCTTTAAAAGCCTGTCTCCAAATCAGATATTTTGATGTGGTAGTTTCACTACTACATAACAGAGGGCGATAAATTTAAAACAAAACAGTTTTCTACAAACGAAATTTAAAAGAATTTTATGCAGTGTTGCCATTGTGTAATTTATATTGTAATATTTCCTGATAAAGCCTAGCTTCAAATTTGCTACATCATTTAAACATATTAAGAGCTCTTTTTTCAAACGTTTAAGTATTTAACTTTGCCATGTTAGTTGGAGTTAAATCTTACGAGCTGAATTAAAATCACTTCCTGACGTTTGATTCTAACTGAATCCTGAATTTTGATTGTAATTCGGCGACAATATAATAAGTATTGTTCTACTATTATGACACCACTTCCTGACGTTCGATTGTGTTCATACCGTATGATCGGGAAAAAACGGCGTTATATAGCGATGGCTATGAAATGAAAATCGCTGTCATTTTATGTGTAAATTTATATGGGAAATGTCATCGATCGTCTTTTCCCAGCCAACTGGACGCCGTTTTTTTCGGTATCATACGGTATTTGATATATACTTGCGTATTTTTCATGACATTGCAATATTATGGTACCATGAAGCATATCAAGTGATACCGTAATATAGTACCATATTACGATACATGGCGTTCGATTGGGCTTAAACTTGGTATATATATACGATACCATTTCCTGGCGTGCGATTGGACTTATACTTGGTATAGTAAGTATCTTCGGTGACATTGTAATATGATGGTAGTATGATGCATATAAAGTGGTACCTTAATATAGTACCATATTACGATACCACTTCCTGACGTTCGATTGGGCTCATATTTTGAGCCCATTGATTATACTTGCGTATTTTTGATGACATTACAATATTATGGTACCATGAAGCATATCAAGGGGTACCATAATGTAGTACCATATTACGATACCATTTCCTGACGTTCGATTGAGCTTAAACTTTGTATACTACGTATTTTCGATAACATCGTAATATGATGGCACCATGGAGCATATAAATTGGTACCTTCTATAGTACCATATTATGATACCACTTCCTGACGTTCATTTGGGCTCATATTTGATATATACTTACATATTTTTGATGACATTGCAATATTATGGTACCATGAAGCATATCAAGAGGTACCATAATAGTACCATATACGATACCATTTCCTGGCGTTCGATTGGGCTTAACTTGGTATAGTAAGGAAGTAATAAGTAATGTTTCCGGTGAGACTGCATATATGTCACCGGATTCTGGTTAGTATAAAGACTTTTTCTACAGAAAGAGTTTTTTCTATATTTTCCTTTCAAAATAAGACTAATTTCTTCTTATTCTTTCAAATATTACAGTGTTTCTTTTTCCTAAAATGTTATACTTAATTTTCGCTTAAAATTAAAAAATCACAAATGGAGGAAAATATACGTTATTGAATAAAGTTTATACAAATCACTTTACCATAACAAAAAAGTAAAAACATGTCATGGCGGAAGATATTCAGGTGGCATTTCACACATTTATCTATTAAAATCGAGATTAAAATAATAAACTTGCGTAACATATTATACACGAGATAGAAAGTTTCAGAATCGATTAATACGCAATACGCTACGCAGTCAACTTATTCATATGCGCAGATGAGCGTCTTCAAGACTCTTCCGTCGGCCAGGGTCACGACGCCGCCGAAGAGGAATCGGCCTACGTTTGGCTAAACAGGCTGGACACGGTGGACTACGATATTGGCGAGTCTGAATATTTATAAATATTTGCAAAGTAAAATATGTTGGAAAAATAATTAATCCATACATATATAAAAGCTCAAAGGTTTTTTTTGTTGCATCCATCCCGCCGAAACCGCTTTACCAATCTTGATGATTCTTTTTTTAAATGAAAGGTATATATGTGTAGATTTGTTATGAAGTATTTTTATAGTGTTTAATGACTATTTCTTTGTGTACAACGACTAAATACTATAACATACCTAAAAAATACACCTACGCACAATACCTCCAGAAATAAATTTATTTGTCATTGTCAGTGGTGTGTCAGTTAGATTTTATATTACGTTTTTAGATATTTTAGGAGTGAGTTCATACCGCCAGCTTTAGATACATAAATATTAGCACAAAGATTCGTTTAAACGACATTAGTGAATTAGCTACACAAAGTGGTTTTAGGAAATTCATCCTCTTAGAGAGTAAAATTATCTCGGAACAGTTTGTTGTATGAAAATTCCTTACTATTTGGTCTAGAAGAATGAAATCCTACAAAAAGAATTTGAAGAAATTTTTGAAATTCATCAACCAAATGGGTAAAGTTAGTAAAAATTTATATAAAACTTGGTGACCTCTGGATTATACACATAAAAATTGGCACAAAGCTAAAGCGAATTTATGAAATTTATACCCTTAGGGAGTAGAATAGGGAATGAAAGTTTGCTCTACGAAAATGCAATACTATAACATTATAAACCAGACAGTATAAAATTTTATACAAGGGTTTATTTAGTGACATCATAACGAAATATATCTTCCTCAATTATCCTTCAATGAATAAAAAATAACCTATAAAGAGAGTATTAGTGCTTTTAATAAATAAAAAAAAGATGAAAAATAAAAAACATCTATGCTCACTAGCTCTCTATAAAGAAGTAAAAAATCATTTAAATCAATGCATGAAGGATTCGAGGTGTAACGCGAACGTAGTCGCGAGAAAAAGCTAGTAATTAATTAAATTATTTTATTTAACTCATTAATTTTTATTGAAAAGGAATTTTTGTAATTCGCCACTATATTAGTTAAAAACTAAGAAACTCATATCAAATTTAAGTTTTGCGATCTTGACTTATACTTTTTACAAAATCTGAACACATTTTAAAAGAAAAAAAGTTTTTGATAATATTTGTGTAGATTGACTACAAGTTGTATAACATAAATTTCTACGACCGGTCTACCTAGTGGTTTGCAGCAATCTGTGACGTGACGCACAACAGCCAAGAAAAACAGAAGCGTGGCTAAGAATTTAGTAATTTAAAAAAAGTCTTTTAGATACAGTAGTAGGTATTAAAAAGTTTTGTGTTTAAATGGGGTTTGCCTTTAACAGTTAAAAAATTATATCGTAAAGTGTAACTTTCCGTAAGAATTCTTTATCTGTCATTGATCATGATCTGTCATCATGTTAACCTGATGTTTTGTATGTTATTTTGTTTTATTCGAGGTTTTTTTGCTTGCTTGTTTTACGGATAGGTGCGATCGCATAATTATTATTGATAATGTTTTATTTAATGTTAACATTACTACTTTTTCAGTGAATCTTTAAATCTATTGTTTTTTGTTAAGTTCGTTATTTAAACATATGTATGTAATACACTCATCTTTATTCATCATTTTCAATGCCCCCCCGGTTGCATCTTTGTAAAGGACTGTGAATTTTTTGATAGATATACGGCAATTTTAACAGTTACCATGAAAAAAAATATATTAAAACATTCTTTTGCTATCGAATAATGAAAAAACCGTAGCAAATGAAACTACGGATATATTTCAAAAGGCCAGACTGCATTTTTACCGTTAATCAGATTAAAATACCCCCGAAAATCCGACTGACCCATTTTTCCTTTACGTATCCGTCACAAAATTAAAAACATCGCACCCGTATGTCGACCATCGTGAACCATCAGAATTTCTTCTGGTTCCCAGGGTGGCCTGAGGACGTGCCTCAACTCTTTCTGGTCCCTTGATGGACGCAACATCTGCTACAGGTGCTAGAGAGAGGCAGTCATCCCAGATATGCCACTGTTTTTAAGTGCCTCGGCTGCAGCGCCTAACAAAAGTTCTTTATTAATTTTTTAACCCCTTTGGTCTGGCCGGTGTAATTATAGAGATTTCTTTTGTTTGCTCTATCGAATGTGAAGATTAAGATATTTATTTGGTCGATAGGGTTTTTTTGGTACTGTTTTAATTATCCTGATTAATGAAACTTGTGTTTTTTTATTCATTCAGGATATACAGAGTGCTACAAATTCGAGGTACGAGCATTGGTATCTCGAGGAAAAGTTGCCCCCTTGGGATGCTCACCAAGATGCCACCAAAAAAGATTTATAAATTCCAAGGACTGCTGAGTTTGTTAAAAAAAGACGGATTTTTTTGAAAATCAATTTTATTTTTTCCTGACCTGACTTTTTAGAAAATCAAAAAACTAATTGCACATTCTTAACCGCTTTATTAGGGCTATTTGATAGTATTTTTAGATTTTCAAATGAGCTAATAATTTGTGAGATACAGATACCAACTTAATTTTTTTAAATACGAACCTGCATTTTTTATTTCAAGTTTTGGTTTTGATTTTAAAACTTTTTTGATGGCATATTAGTGAACATCCCAGCAACTTTGTCCCAATTTATCCACGTCTGTCTCTATTACTGTTACCGAGATACCAATGCTCGTACGCTGAGAATTTGTAGCACCATGTATACACAGCGAGTCTTAAAAGGGTGCAAATATTTTAGGGGTAGTAGGTATATTCCTAACCTAACCAGAAGGCCTACGAGGTTTTTTCGCGATTTTTTTTTAATTCGGAATTTTTTGAATTTTTTTTTCAAAATTATCGTTTTTTTTTTAACTTTTTTTAATTTTTAAGCTCGTTTTTAAGTAATTATTAAAAGTCAAGTTTTTAGCAGCTATTGACTATCCAGTTGACGTGAAGTTGCACGATTGAGTTTTGGTTGCTGATTGATCTATTTCACAATTTAACTACGAAAAGCTTGCCTAGTAGCCTTCTGTAATTCTTCTCTGGTCCGAATTCTGCAATGGTTTTTATATATTAGGTCTTCTAATTTCCTCCATAAAAAAGTCAAAAGAAGTTAAATCATAGGACCAGCAGGCTAAGATATGGGGCCCCTTGTTCCAATCCATTTCTCTTTAAATTCTCCACTTAATAGTTCTATTGTAACCATGGCGTTTTAATTGTAATTGGTAATACTAATATAGAATGTTGATTTACCTTTTCAAAAGTCTTTAATTATGCAGATAAATAATACAATATAATATTAAATTGTGATAAAAAATAATTAGGTAACTAGATCAACACAAAATCAAGGCCCGCTTCGATATAAAGATAAAAAAAACTAATATTTCTCTCATTCTTAGAAATAAATACCCATAACTTTATATCGTTGGAAAGTATTAAACGCCAGCATTTTTTTAAGATCATAGCCAACTATGATTTTTATTTAAAAAATTATATTTTTTATTATTTCTGACAAAAAGAGCGACTCTAGAGAAAAAGTGACTACGCCACTGGATTGTACTTAAAAAAGTGCCTTAAGAACGTTTTACAGAATTTTATTATTTCGCGAAATACAAAAATTATGGGCAATTTTCCAAATGGTAAAAAATTCAAAAAGATCCCGTATCTCGGTTGGCAGTGGAAATATCAACAGGCGGTTTACGCTATTAAACGTGTCTCCGAAATCGAGCCCATGACATCTATGTCGGTTTTTTCTCTATCTTGTCAGGAAATAGGTTTTCTCTGTTAAAACCATAGACTTAAAATAAAATATAGACTAAACTATTTACATCTCAACGCGGCCAAACAATCTTTTTTGTACATATGTTTACTTCTGGGTACATTCGACCGAGCCTTCTTCATCCAGCCTATGTTGTCACGTCTTTAATATTATCAATATTTTTTTTCTTGTTATACACATATATTGAGATATTAATACTACAGTTTAATAAAGTAGGTTTTAATATTCCATAGATGTATCAAATAGTCCTTATACTACTAAATTATAAGTCGGATACTGTTTAAAAAGGATAAGTTCTTTACAATATGACAACACCGATTAGAGGCGAGGGAGCCTATTCATTCATTTATTACCTTGTAGTACGCGTCTCACGTGTGCGGTAAAGCTTTGTTGCCGCTATGTCCCCGGCTGTATTAACGCATTTTCTTAGCTTGTAGTCCTTAAGTGTTTATTTTATTGACTTTTTCTGTTCAAGAACTATAAAATATGGTTCGCCAGTGCCAAATTTGCAAGAAATTTGACTTAAA
>NW_022146254.1:12612152-12729180 GCF_002938485.1 Sitophilus oryzae
AAGATTTATAAATTCCAAGGACTGCTGAGATTGTTAAAAAAAGACGGATTTTTTTGAAAATCAATTTTATTTTTTCCTGACCTGACTTTTTAGAAAATCAAAAAACTAATTGCACATTCTTAACCGCTTTATTAGGGCTATTTGATAGTATTTTTAGATTTTCAAACGAGCTATTAATTTGTGAAATACAGAGGCCAACTTATTTTTTTTAAATACGGACCTGCATTTTTTATTTCAGATTTTGATTCGGTCTCCTGAGTACAATGATATGCGACACTTTATACTTTTTTTTTGTTTTGGGTACCTTAACAACAACAAAACTATTTAATTATTATTTAAAATAATTTTAAGTCCGACTCTGGTTTTTTAAATTATTTAATATGATTATATTCATCGCAACAATATTGATCAGCGCTAATTCACATTTAATAAGGAAAATCGAGCCAATTGAAAGATTCAAATAAATAATGGTCAGGCCAGCGATTTAAAGATATTATTTTTAACTTTTTTTATTGTGAATTTGAAATCTCAGTGTACGATCTAATAATATGCATAATATTAATCGTAGTTATTAGAAATAAATCAACTTCTACAGACTAGTTTCTAATACTAATACATTTTCGAAAGGGTTACCACCCTTCCTATTGCACAAATTTATTATTCGTTCAATTTTATTTATAGCTCTTTGAACATTATCTTCTTCTTATAGTTCCGAATGCATTTTGTACTCTTTATTGTAAATGTTGAAAAATATTGATTTCACTTTTAAAAATGACGTCAAGTAATGCCCCCCTAAAGAAGTATAAATTCTGTATCTCACAAAATTTCAGCTAATTTGAGAATCTAAAAATAAAGTAGCCATGAGAATGCGCAATTAGTTTTTTGATTTTCTAAAAAGTAACGACAGAAAAAATAAAATTGATTTCCAAAAAACTCAGCAATAATTGAAATTTTGAAAACTTCTTTGATGGCATATTGGTGAACATCCCAACAGCGCAACTTTGTCCCAATTTATCCACGTCTGTCTCTATTACTGTTGCCGAGATACCAATGC
The DNA here is from genome assembly GCF_002938485.1 of Sitophilus oryzae. Taxonomy (NCBI): domain Eukaryota; kingdom Metazoa; phylum Arthropoda; class Insecta; order Coleoptera; family Curculionidae; genus Sitophilus; species Sitophilus oryzae. The sequence continues at coordinate 12,613,207 of NW_022146254.1, forward strand.
TCGTACGCTGAATTTGTAGCACCCTGTATCCACAGTGAGTCTTAAAAGGGTGCAAATATTTTTAGGGGTAGTAGATATATTCCTAACCTCACCAGAAATACTCCTACGAGTTTTTTTCGCGATTTTCGCAATTTTTTGAATTTTTTTTTCAAAATTATCTGTTTTTTTAACTTTTTTTAATTTTTAAGCTCGTTTTTAAGTAATTATTAAAAGTCAAGTTTTTAGCAGCTATTGACTATCCAGTTGACGTGAAGACGATTGAGTTTTGATTGCAGATTGATCTATTTAACAATTTAACAAAGTTGTGGAATAGGTGTTTCCGTAGACACTAACTAAAATACCTGATTTGGTTTTATTTGAGATTATACAACTTTTTGTTGTGGAACGACAAAAAAACAAAAAAAAACAAAATAAAAACACTAAATCACCACAATACACCAAAACACTTTTACTTTTACACTGGGCGCGCGTTTCGCTAACCATGTTAGCATCATCAGCAGATGATTATAAACTGTTTATAATCATCCACTGATGATGCTAACATGGTTAGCGAAACGCGCGCCCAGTGTAAAAGTAAAAGTGTTTTGGTGTATTGTGGTGATTTAGTGTTTTTATTTTGCTGTTTAACACCAAAGGTTCCAACCCTCAACGGTAATGTGGAACGATACATTTTTTTTACATTTTATGTGTTTTATAGGATATAGTTGTACAGGGTGGTCGAGATTGGTCTGTTTTAACAGAGAAAACCTATTTCCTGAGTAGATAGAGCAAAACCGACATAGATGTCATGGGTTCGATTTCTGAGACACGTTTAATGACATAAACCGCCTGTTGATATTTTTACTGCCAACTGAGATACGGGGTCTTTTTGAATTTTTTACCATTTTGAAAATTGCCCATAACTTTTTTATTTCACGGAATAATAAAATTCTGTAAAAACGTTCTTAAGGCACTTTTTAAAGAATAATCCAGTGGCGTAGTCAGTTTTTTTCTATGCTTGTTCTTTTTGTTAGAAATAATAAAAAATATAAATTTTTAAACGAAAATTATAGTTGGCTATGAACTTAAAAAAATGCTGCCGTTTAATCCTTTCCAACGATATAAAGTTATGGGTATTTATTTCTAAGAATGACAGAAATATTAGGGTTTTTTATCTTTAATTGGGTAATTATTTTTTTACAATTTTATATTTTATATTATTATTTATCTACATAATCAAAGACTTTTGAAAAGGTAAATTAATATTCTGTATTAGTATTAGTAATTACAATTGAAATCGATACAATAAACAAAGAACAAAACTAAAAAAACGTATTTTTTGAGTGACGAATATAGTTTTCTAAAAAAATCATTAAAGATGTTCAAACTGAGCACCTGCTTGTTAAATACATAATAAACATCTTTTACGCACAGAGTTACATCCATTTATTAGGCGAACTGATATAATAAGTCGAAAAGCTTGCCTAGTAGCCTTCTGTAATTCTTCTCTGGTCCCAATTCTGCAATGGTTTTTATATATTAGGTCTTCTAATTTCCTCCATAAAAAAGTCAAAAGAAGTTAAATCATAGGACCTAGCAGGCCCAGGGGCAATCATAGGGCCCCAAGATATGGGGCCCCTTGTTCCAATCCATTTCTCTTTAAATTCTCCACTTAATAGTTCTATTGTAACCATGGCGTTTTAATTGTAATTGGTAATACTAATATAGAATGTTGATTTACCTTTTCAAAAGTCTTTAATTATGCAGATAAATAATACTATATAATATCAAACCAGGTCTCTTTGGGACTAATGGAGGCATTTTTTAAATTTCACTATAAACTTGAAATATCGAAAGTCACAATCTCTACTTACTAACTTTGTAAACCCGTTTCTGATTGGTCTACAACTCTAGAACAAAACACATCCAAGTCTTCAGACAAAAGAGGTTAAATTTTAAAGTTAGTGTCGACTTATTTGACACGGCCAACTGGGGATTGGTCGCGGCCAGAATGAGTCCAATTAGGGAGTAGACAAAGGAGTTTGTTTCGTGCCGGTGCAGTCAGAAGTTTTATTAAAACCCGCCGAGGTGTAATAACTTTTAATTTGGCCGCGTTTTACCCGAAATAGGAGGTATTCCTAGCATGAAATTAAAAAACGGTGTAGCTTATTATATAAATCGTTGTACCTCGTTCGGGTCATTGTGGGCTTTCATTTTAAACTTAATTAAAAATTCAGAAAGGGCGTTTTGTTGAATTTTTGCTTAATAACCTGAAATTTCTGTACCTATTAGGTCGACATCATTAAAAGCTTAAATGATACTGTTTTTTTTTTGGTTTAAATAATGAATAAATTATGTTACTTGAAAGTTGAAGTAATAAAATATGATCCTCTATGTGTATTTCGCCACTGCAAGAAAATCTACATAAAGCCGTTTTCTCTTCCGATCATATAGTAATTTGTATTATATTATTATAGTTCATATAATCAAGTCATCGACGTAAACATGCATTTAGAAAAATTTAAATATGGCATTTTAAATATTGCAATGTTGACCACGCTATGACTTAGATAAGTGCAAATATCTTCAGGGCTGGCAGATTTCGATAAAAGAAACATATTTTCAATTTATCGTTTTTCAAATAAGTCCAAAATAATCGAGTTATTTCACTTTGAAAATTTCCAATAAAAATGATTTTTTGCTTAAATTTTGAAAATCACTGGATCTTTTCTGTCTTTTTTTTCTTATAAATTTAAACTACTACCTATGTTGCCATATTATCAAGAAATTATGTTTTTTAACTAAAAACTAAAAAAAATCACAAAATTTCTTTCAAAAAATTCCAAATTTTCAATTCTTTTTCCGCAAAAAAAAACTCATAATCGTATTTCTGGAGTCGAAATAAACTACCCCTAAAAATATTGACACTTACTTAAGACTCACCCTGTATATTTATTCTGGTATCATTAGTGCTTGAAAAACATAGCTAGTATTAATAAAGTTAAATTCACTCCAGTTTTTAACTACTTTTCGTATAAACTGTTTTTAACCAAAGTGTTAAAAAAGAAATAGCAGGGCAATAAAAATGGAATTCTATATGCAGAATTTATGCTGAATCTAATTCTGTACAGAAAATTGGGCTTTTCAATTAAAAAAAACAACTTTGCCATTACTTTATTTGGGACACCCTGTATACAATAAAATATTTTAGGATATGCACCTTTATAAACCATACAACATCTATATTAAACTTTTTTCATATCTTCGTCAACGACGACGTTATTGGACTTTCTCAGACTAATTGGCCACCCTGTATATTTTTCTCTATTAATTTTTATATCAAATATTTTGAAATATGTGAAATATAAATAAAAATGATATTTTTTAATTAAATCAAAATGAAAAGTAATTTAATATTAATTCAAATATGTTTATTTTGTTAAACAATTCTTATTAGTCTTATTCATAATTTATAATAACGGGAGATTTATTTATGGATAAATGTCGTAATAGTTTTAATAAAAAAATGTGACGAAAAAAACTGAAGGTCCCACCGAGATTTGAACTCGGATCGCTGGATTCAGAGTCCAGAGTGCTAACCATTACACCATGGGACCTGCGTGCTCAATCCAGTTTCGCTACAGGTTATAATACCTGTTTAATGCTCTAAACTTGCTCTATTTATGTTTCAATATATTTTAAAAATTATTGTTAATAATATATCGAAATATTTTATAATATAATGTGTAATTAAGGTGTAGTTTTGATAAATTGTCTTAAGAGAATAATTCAAATGAAATATTTAGTAAGAGTAATATAGAAATTTATTAATTTAAATACTGTAGAATAAATAGATTGTTAGTCAAGTCAGTTTTTACTCTGAACTCTGACAGATAAAAAAATTAATTTTTCATAAGCGTTGTTTGCTTTTCAAAAATCACATATGGTGTAGCTTTATCAAACAACATTTTGATGAACTTTCCATAATATAAATATAATCTACTAGCGTGTACCAGCGACTTCGTTCGTGTCGAATTAATCATTTGTAATGGTGATGATAAAGCAAAGCAAGAATTTTCATTAACATACAAACTGGATAAAATTTTCTCACATTTATGTCAGCATGAGAAAATACAATATGGCGATATTATTATATAACTTGGTAATATTTGAGATGTTGTTTCATCTCGTTGGAATTTGACTTTCGAAAAATCCGTTTGCAAAAAATAAGCTTTTTACGTCAAGCGCTTTAAGCAGGATCGTGATTAATCAATGACCAGATTTTTTGAAACACTCTGTATACAATTTTAAAAAATCTTAACATATGTAAAAAAACAAAATAAAATATACGTGTTTAAGCGTTTTTTTGGAAACTTTACCGTTTTTTAAATAAAAAATATTGTAATATTTGAGGGGTGGTTTCACCCTCTTGGAACTGGAATTTCGAAAAATCCCTTCTTATCGAACCTCTACACCCTAGAATCAACCTGTATGCCAAAATTCAGCTTCTTACGTTGAGTGGTTTGAGCAGGATCGTGATTAAACAGTATGTCAGTCACTTAAGGATTTTATATATTAGTATAGATTAATATAATATAAATAATTACAACTGGTTCTGAGAAATTTACAGAAGTATCAGTTATTTAGTAACGTCTTTTATAATTTTCTAATAATACTGCAGTATACAAGACTCTTTCTTATAGAAAAATATATTTTATATTTCACTTATACCTACTTCATGTTCATATATTCTGGTTTGTGTATTAAAATATATTTTCTGTTACATAGAATGCATACAGTGTGTCAATTTTATAACTTCCCACCCTTAATATCTTTCTTGCAGTTAAAAATATGAAAAATCGGAAAGACACGTCAATTTTATTTGTGGGGGGGTATGCTTGTTAAAGGGGGTGTAGCACTTTAAATGCAATTGCACTTTAAATTAATATTTTTAGCCTTTTTCTTTTAACCTCCTAGGAAGGGGAGATGTCACCGTTACAATCTTAAATGGGAATGGGGTCAAGTGGCACATCGCACAGTGCTTCGAACATATGGCTCTAGAGGACAAAAATCCAAAACTTCTCTTTTGTTGTAAGCAATTTATTCAAACTAGGTTTATTTGACACAAATGATGAGTACTCTCATTGTACTAAATGATGATGTTCTTAGTCCCACGTTTATGAAAAAATCTTATAAATAATAATAATGTTGGAGCTGTGTTCCATCTAAGCAAATAAAAAGTTATAGTATGAAAACGGTGTAAGTATTAAATAAATTCCTGTGATAAAAAAGAATTGAAATAACATTAGAACATGATTCCTACAATATAAGCCTAATATAAGATAAAAATGTTTTTCTTTAATGAAAAGAAACATTAATGTTATATTTAATTAAAAAAATTAAGATACTATAAATTTACTTTAGGACAACAAAATGCATAGATCGTAACTACTCTGATTCAGGAGAATCACTGCTGACAGAATCTTCCAAATTTATAGTATCCAAATCACAGGTAGATGAAGTATCCTCACATATAAGATATCATTTCTAATATGTTACTTTTTCGCGTTGTTACTGTTCATTTTGTCGGTATGAGGGGTTCTAGGATGTTAATAGTTACCTCTTTAATAGACCATATCCATATATTATTTTTTCCTTTTCTTGGGTATGAGATTTTTATAATAAACTGAAAGATGGACACTTTTTTTATTCGACGTTTCGCTTCAACATAGTGGACTTTTCAGGCACAAGTGGTGTCTCATTTGACTGGAAGGTTCATCAATATCTAATAAGAACATATTTTTGAAATACTAATAATTTGAGTTCTTGTCCTTATGATCAAGCCAAGTATTAAACCAGATCGGCATTGCTTATCAATTTTACTCCATCTGAAAAGTATTATAAAATAAAGTTCGTCGCAAGCAGACGCAGGTGAACTATACAAAAATTAAAAGTGTATGAATATGGCAACAAAAATATTCAATAAATACGATATGTTTTGATATGTTTTTTTTAATGCCTTTTTGAAGTTTGCAAACGTAAAATTTTTATACCCATTTAAGAATCATCTTAAAAAATAAATAAAACCTAAACAATCACGAACTTGTTTAGAAATAAATTTAAAGTACATACCTTGTGTTTAACAATATACATAGTGGCTTTCAATTAAGTACGTACCCGTTTAACTCCATAATATACAGAACTACTATGAATGTTATTCTTTTCACTGATGAGATAATGATCGCAAAATTTATTTTTAGTGAAAATATTTGCTAAACAAAAAACGCTGTTTATGAGAAATAATATACAGGATGGTTGAACATTGCTATAAGTATAAAATTATATATTCAGATATTAGTAAATTTTAACTTATTTTTTGATTTTTGTCCATGGGACGAAGCACTGTGCATCGTTTTAAAGGGCGTCTAATTATCTTTTCAGTGGTATCCTACTTTGTTGCTTTTTGTCTAGTGGTTTCCGAATAATCACGTTTCAAAATTGCAGAAAAAATTAAACATGCCTGCATTGAGATTTTGGTTTTCAGTCTAGTGTTTACACAAAAATTATTGCAATGGATCTCCTTATAGTACAAATGATTAGAAGGTCACATTACACCACTTCCGCCCTATCTTATAAGTTGTTCAGAATGTTGTCCATTTTCCTGTTAACAATAATAAAGTGTGTTTTCAAACTCCTCCCTAACATTTCGGAAAACTTCGTCGGGAATTGACCGGCATTCTGCTGTAATTCGCCTTTTAAGATCATCAATATCAGTAGGTTGTGTTTTATAAACAATGGATTTAAGATGTCCCCAAAGAAAGAATTCTAGGGGTGATAAATCCGGTGATCTTGGAAGCCATTCAATTGGTCCCCCTCTGCCAATCCATGTACCCAGAAGTCTCTCGTTTAACCACTGTCGGATCGGAAGAAAATAATGAGGTGGGGCCACCGTTCTGCTGGAATGTAAACAAATCCTCCTGTATAACTGATTAGAGGTTGCCACTCTTTCGAATTTAAGAAAAGAAACGTTATAATGTTTATGATGTTTTTTGTTTATTAGTATTTCGACCCCCCTAGAAAAATATAATCGCTACGTCCATGTTTCCACCTAATCTTGTCATTATTTGTGTTACAAGGAGATCCATTGCAATATTTTTTATAAACACTAGCCTGAAAATCATAATCTCAATGCAGGCATGTTTAATTGTTTCTGCAAGTTTGAAACGCGATTATTTGGAAACCTCTGGACAAAAAGCAACAAAGTAGGATACCACTGAAAAGAGAATTAAACGTCCTTTAAAACGATGTGCCACTTGACCCCCATTCCCATTTAAAATTGTAAGGGTGACATCTACCCTAGGGGGTTAAAAGAAAAAAACTAAAAATATTAATTTAAAGTGTCCCCCTTACAAATAAAATTGACGTGTCTTTCTGATTTTTCATAGTTTTTACTGCAAGAAAGATATTAGAGGTGGGAAGTTAGTAGAAAAGCAAGCTGTGTACTTAGAAACACATTTTTTGTTTACCGACTCCCATTTTCTTCAGTGGTTTCTTCTAATATTCGTTTTATCTGACCGCAAACATAATTACTAAGTGAGGAGGGTAAAAATTACAAGTTTTTATGTTGAAGCGTGTGTAATAACGGTGCCCTTTTACTTTCTGACACGATAAGGGATGAAGGGGAGCAAGTCGAAACAGTAACACGCAAAGATAAAACGTGCTTTGAAACAACAGATGGCTTTAACGGACATCAAAGTCGCATTAAAAACAATCTAGATAAAAAAAATTTCTTAGTTTTTTTTTGTTTTTTTTTAATAGTAGATATAGTTTTTAGTAAGAAATGCTAAAGAATCAAGTTACAAACCTTTTGTTCTAATCATTCAATAAACAACCAATTTCTCCAATTTGATTATCTACATATACAGGGTGTTTCAAAACAAATGCGAAAAACTTTAGGGGGTGATTCCTTGTTCAAAATAAAGGGTAGTTTGCTTTATAAACGTTGGGTCAAAAGTCAACCATTAGGGAGATATCGCGGTACAAACGGAAGCATTACTGTTATGGAAGGTTTATGGAAGCATTACTGTTATGGAAGGTTTATGGAAGCATTACTGTTATGAAAACACACTTTCTGGTAATTTTTTCACTTTTTTAAAATGAGTGGAAGGGGTTGAAATAAACTACCCCTATCATTCTCTTAACAAAATTTAGAGAAAAAAAAAAAAAATCTTATCAAACACGCAAAAAAATAATTTGGATAGTTTAGTTTGTTTAGAAACTTTTATATCTTTTGTGTTTCTTAGATAAAACTCACTGATTTGAAATTAAAAAAATAAAATGCAAAGAATTACATATCAGGACAAAAACATTTTTAGATTAAGAATCTAGTGATAATAACGATAATAATAATCATCTAGATAATAACGTATTGCAGTGGAGAGTAATGTCAAATAAAATAATATTAGGAACATCCTAAAGTAACAGCGGCCGACTAGATTTTTTCCTAAAAATTACAGCAGCAGCCACTAGATTCTTTATCAGAAAAATGTTTTTTGTCCTGACATGTAATGCTTTACATTTTATTTTTTAATTTCAAATCGGTGAGTTTTATCAAAAAAATACAAGAGATAAAAGTTTCTAAACAAACTAAACTATCCAAATTAATTTTTTTTGCATGTGTTTGATAAGATTTTTCTTTTAAGTTTCGTTAACAAGAATGATAGGGTAGTTTATTTCAACCCCTTCCACTCATTTTAAAAAGTGAAAAAATTACCAGAAAGTTTGTTTTCGTAACAGTAATGCTTCCATAAAATTTTATTAGTCTATCTCTTTTCGTTTTCAAGATAAAAAAATAAAAACATTATTTTTCCGCCATCTTTGTACCGCGATATCTCCCTAATGGTTGACTTTTGACCCAACGTTTATGAAGCAAACTACCCTTTATTTTGAACAAGGAATCGCCCCCTGAAGTTTTTCGCATTTGTTTTGAAACACCCTGTATAAAATGCTAATGTTAATCTGTGTGTCGTCTCTACTGATGTAACGACTTGATCTAGAAAGTTGCTTTTTCTACTAAAAGATATCTAATTGGCTCTTCTAAAAACCTGTCCTCGCCTGATTTTTTTGTTTTTGATTTAATTAAAAAAAAAGTATTTTTTTTCTCCTGATGTCGTGGCGGATGCGCCAGGCTTCAACTAGTACTGGATAATTTAAAAGATGAGTAAAATATATAACCCCCAAAATATAGTTTCAATAAATCTACTATAATTCTGCAGAGATCCCATTTTGCGATAATTTTACATAGAATTTTGAAAAACGCACTACATGTAGAAATATGTTTTAAATTAAATTGCTTGTTTCAACAAAAAAAATTATATGAAATTCAAGGTAATAATTAGTTTTGGGTAATTGCATATGTATTAAGAATCCAGAGGCTATAAATTTAGGCAAACATAAATTAGTTGTAGGAATAATTCTTCATTGTTCAAAACTCTTTCTTTTTGTCCCTCATTTGTTAGCAAATATTAACAATTTTTGAACTAGTTTAAAAACAAATTATAACTTGCAGTTAGAAGCCTCGTTCAATTATTAGAATAGTTATTTTTATATTTTTTATTAAACTAGACTTGCTTTTGTGTTTTTTTTTTCTGAAATTTGGCATGGAACATATGGCATATCTACAGTATATCTACCTGCTGTCTTAGATCCTTGATGAAAACAAGGTGTAAACTTAAATATCCGGTATCTAATTCCAAATAATAGAAAAATAAAATAAAGCATTATAGCTAACTCACCTATTTCCTGTCGAGATTTTTGCTTTACAATACATTTTTTTTCTCATATAGTTCTGAGACTTTTAATTTTAATTCAAATTGTTTTAAATAAAATTAAATCTGTATACAGGATGGCGCACCTCATTCACCTCAGTTGATTATACGAAAACGGAAATATGTAAAACAAAATATTTTATGAATATATGTGGGGAGGCAATGTGCACAATTTAAAATTATTTTGAAATATACAGGGTGTTTTCTTATGAAATACCCTGTATTTTATTTCATTTTTGGATTCTTGGGCCCAAAAAAAGCATTTCTTATAAGGGTTAAATATGATTAAAATCTTTGGTTTTTGAGGTATTTAAAGATATTTAAATACGTATGCTACAAAAGAATAGATTATCAACACCCTGTACATTACTTTTCAGAAATAATTCTTGTGCTGAGTTTAAAGGTAAAGAAATAAACTTTACTGAAAAATGTTTGAAAAAATTTGCTTTCTTAAATTTATATATGGGTACCAAAAATTGTTGATCTATTTTAAGGATTTATTTTACATATAAATTTCATTATTTCAAATGCAACACCCTGTATTTTTTAAATAAATCGAAGCAGATTCATATGCTCTTTCAAACTATATTAGGGTTTCCTATACCTATCTAGCTCAGATTTTGAATAAAGAGCAATTTTTCGATAAAGTTTATTTCTTTACCTTTAAACTCAGCACAAGAATTATTTCTGAAAAGTAATGTACAGGGTATTGATAATCTATTCCATTGTAGCATGGCATATTTAAATGTCTTTAAATATCTCAAAAACCAGAGATTTTAAACATATTTTACCCTTATAATAAATGCCTTTTTTAGGCCAAAAATGAAATAGAAAAATGAACCGGGTGTTCCATAAGAAAAAATATAACTTTGGTATGGATCTTAGTTCTGAAACACCCTGTATATTTCAAGATAATCTTAAATTGTGCACATTGCCTATTTTAAATTGTAAAGAGATTAAATCTTGTGCTGATCTCATATCGATTAATATATTTATATATGTAGCCGAACCAAAGAAAATTGAAAACTAAACAACTCTAATTGTATAACATATTAACGAGCCTTACCCTCGTTCTTATTTACATTAAATCAAACCAATTAACAACGACTCATTTCGAAATAAACCAACAACTAATTAGGTCAAGATACTATCTGGCAGATAACCGGCCTGATACATCTACACCTCAAAATCACCAATCGAAAACAAAGAGCGAACAAACAAAGAAACCGCGAGCAGGAAAGAGAGAAGAAGAGAGATATCATCAATCGGCCTAATTTAAATGCAGCGTTGAAACAGTCAGTTCCTATGGGCAAAAATTTAATTACCAATCAATTAAATGGGACTTCTTCTTCAGCCGATGGCCAGATGGATGCGCGTCGGAAGAAAGAAGAAGAATAAAAAATGAAGACGACGGCTGAGAAGTGGAAGATAAAGACGATGGTAGTGAAGATGGTCGGGTACGATATGGGCTAGATCGGCTAATACATGATGGAAAATGATTGACGCACCATGGGAGGAAAAAAAACGGTGACTTGCATTGTTAGATCTCTGCCAATCAGTTTTTGCAGGGCCGTATTTACCGATTATTTGAGCGGAGACGATATCTTTAATTGGAACAACTTTTTTTGAAGAAGAATGAGAAGAGAAATTGTATTTCGTCCACCAAAATTTAAACGCGAGAACGAAGTTTGAGATATAGAGTTTTTAGCTTGATTTGAGTTGTTCCTCTTCGAGATATAGAGTTTTTGGTTAAACATCATTTAAAAATTCGCCCACTTTGAATAAGTAGGCTTTGAACGGCGCCGGCTGTAATGCAAAAAAAATCTAGCTGTGAGCAGCAATTAAAACGAAAATAATATTTGCAATGAGAGATGCAGAATTTTATAACAATTTATACTATATTTAACATCAACACATTTTAGTAATTTTTTATACAAGACGATAAAATGATATTTTATCGTCGTGTATAAAACAATATTTTTTTTTCCATAGCGAGTTACGTTTTAAAAAATATTCAGAAATTATTATTTCAAGGAATTTATTACGAGTAGAAAAAATATTGTGCTGGGATGGCGTTGGTTTCTATGTAATTTGACAAATAAATAAAGCTGTCTCTTTAGTTGTCAGTTTTGAGTCAACATTTTTTAATTCTCTTTCGTTTCGATTGCTGATTGAATTGGAGCCAGAAATGGCTCAAAACGAAATAAGTAAATTACCAACAGATATTCAGGCTGAGGCGACAAACGCCATATCCAAACTACTTCCATTTAAATTCCGAATAACTTATGAAAATGATTACAAAAATTTTCAAAAATTGAAGCAATTAAAAAACGTGAGAGAAGAAATAGTTTTTAACCTATCCTCGTTGTTAAAGTATCATTTAATCTACCTTTGCGGTTAAAGTACTATTTTATCTACTATTTTTGATAGATATAAGGCAATTTTAACAGTTGTTTACAGGTGTTGGACATGTCGGCCCTTTTCTGTTATGGACAGACGGGACCGTTCTTGAACATTTCTCGCGGAATTCATTAACTCAGTAGGGGTGCAAGATACCCTCGCATATCAACTAAGTACTTCTAATTCTAGTCTAGATTATACAGGCAACTTAAAAATATATAAGAACCTTTATTCTCTCTCAAAAAAGATAAAAATCCACTAAAAACATCAGAGAACACTAAGTCCGGCGGCCTCGTACGGCTATCGGCTGAGATCTTGGTTAGCTATTCAATTATTCTCGAAATTGGCTGCAAAAATTTGCTGATAACTTCAGCGTTCTGAGGCGGTGTCTCGTTTTGCTGGAAAAATATGTTTTCGAGTTCCATTAGGGGCAGATCATCAATAAGGGGTCCAAAAGTTACTATAGTCTGTCCAACGAGAAAATCCTTGACAGTGATAGATGTGTCTGTCATTTTAATTTCAAAGTAGTTTATTTTATTTTACAAAGAAATAAGTTGGTACAACTGGAACGCAGAGCAGGAAATATTTAAAATTTGATTGACAAGATGACAAGTGATTACTTCAAAATATTGTGAAAAAAACTGTATAAAACTGAAAAAATGTAATCGAGTTATTTTATTTAATAAAAACGGTATGTGTTAATACAAAACAAACAAGAACAAGACACTACATACCAAAAAAATATAAAAAAGAACTATTATTTACTTTCAACCTTTATGAAACTACCCGCATTTATGATTATATTTATCAATATAACTTATGTACAAATACAAATTTGTAATATTCCACAGGAATAAAAAAAAACAACATCGGTAGAACAAACTATTTTATTAATAATAACACCTACCAAATTTTATACCTTAAAGGTTGATTAATTAACTTTAATCTTAATTTTTTTAAACCAGTACCTTTTGACATTATTTTTCTGCAGTACTAAAATCCATTATTTACCTATCGTGTGATGTCGATATTTTACAGCCACTCCAGTTTTTAGTATGTGTTTAGTTTGATCCTTCTACCATATACGAGATGCACTTATCTACGACGAAATGGTATACAAACTTTATCGATGGCAACTTCATTGGTGTATAAGACAAGACTTTCTGCCTGGGCAGCGAATATTAACCATAAACTGTGCTCTGGGTCTACAGTTAATTTTCACTCGATTTATCCTCCACTTGACTTCAAAAGACACAAAACACACGTAATAATACGAATCAAAATGCATCATCTTCCAAAACGCAGGGTATTTAACAAAAGTTGACACAAAATTATAACCTATAATTTGGCAAGACTTTGACAAGCGTCAAAAATGACAAAAATCTAAAGGCGAGTTCATACGCATCGGCGTCCGTTTGTCGTTCATCGTTCCGTCAAACCAATAAAATTGAAATACGTTCTGTCATTTTTTAAATAAACCAATAAAACTGGTTAAAAACAACAAGACACGACGCATGACGGATTTATATTTAAACCCATCCATAGATAACTTAAAAATTATTAGATACTTTTTTTAGTAAAATAAATAGATTGGTATGGGACGTCATCTGCTTTTCTTCTGTCATCGTCTGTCGAAATCTTACCTGAGAAAAAAAACAGAGTATAGTTAAAAGTGGCGAACTTTTAAAAATTCTGTATTTCGAAGGGGATTATAACAAAATATCAAGTGTGCTATATGTTTGGAAATGTAATTTTAGTTCTTTTCAGTTAATTAAAAATATACAGGGCGTCCCAAATAAAAATTCAATTTTTCTATTGATAGCTCTTAAAGTATTAATTTAAAAAAATATATATTTAAACCATTAAATTTTACGTAAAAAGGTGCTTTGGAAATGTTTTCATACAAATACAAAATTTTCCATAGCAGAAAAGTTACAGCTATTTGTTAAAAATGCACATTTTTGAAAAACACCCTGTAACTCCGAAACGGTAACAGATATCGATGTGCGGTTCCGTCATGTTTTTGATAAAAATTGAGCTCCAGGCACCTATATTAGTTTTCGTCTATCTCCTATAGAAAAGGGCGTTTTCCTTTAAAGAATTTGAACCACCCTGTACATATTTAGTTAAAATTATAACAATTTAAAGAAAAAATCGCATTTATTTTTAAAAATCGATTGTTGTTATAATAACTATGTCGCATAGTATTTATTATGGAGGTACCCGACAAACATGTGAAGTTAAAATTACGTTAAATTAACCACCTAGACTATTATTGACCAACTGAAAATTGGTCGAAATTTCCAAGAATTGACGTTAAAATTCCGAAAGTGGGGAATAAAACTAAAGTAATTTGGAAGTTAAAAACAGGTTAACAGGTTATGACGTCTTGTAAGAAATATGGGCTATGAAGTCAAAAATAACCGACCTGAGGTCATAACATGGTAAAATAGAGGTAAATTTTACTAAAAATAGTCCTAATTTATACTACCTACATTTTACATGGGAAAGAAAGAGAAAGAATAAGGTAAAGTATTTTTCTTTTTAATATGTGTATGTAAATTAATTTCCCAATAATGAACCAGGAAGACAAAATAGTGTAACAACTGGCATGGAAAACCAAACAATGCCTTCGACCGCCGAGACAAATTTGAGGTAATAATAAAGTAATATTAGACCTACTTTAAGTCCCTGTAGTCTCAATGCCCTCAGTAGGTTATCAGTAACTAGATTTTAACAATGCCCGCTAACTCCAACGTTGCTACTTTTCAAAGGCATAATTTTAGGTTATTATTAACTAATTTACGACTTCATCGTTAGATTTCTCGCACTTTATTCCCTACAACAAATTTATTAAGTTAAGTATAAGTAAAATTCAATCAAATAGTGGTTAATTTTCCGTGGTTAATGGTTTTTTCTCCATCCTATGCTACATGGGTAAGGAGAAATATTTCAGTGTGTTAAGAATGGTTATAAAAGAGACTTAAGATGGCGCTCCTGTATATCAAAAGTTCTACGTTTGAAAGAAGCGCCAGAAATTTTTACAACAGGAAATAATTAAAAAGAGATAGGTACATAGGTATGCGATTTCTCAAGGCGCGTGTTGTGTCTCTCTTTTTGACTAACTTCACTTTATTTATAACCGCTAAGTTCGGTTCGATTCCTTATTGCTTGTTAGCGCCACTGTGGTTATTTAGTGAACCAACATTCTTTCCATTTTGAACACTTTTTCAATCAAAGTCTCATAAGAGATGTTTCACCTTACCTCTAGCATCCATAGTATCGATACAGTCAAAAGCTTGACAAAAGTAAAATTCGAAATAACCAATACACAATGTGCTGGAGTCCGGCGCTGGTACGGTCGATAATATCGGTAACTAAGCGTTCGTAAATCCAACGTGGTCGGTAATCGACGGACCACTATTTAAATCTATACAAGCAATTAACATTTTTGTGAAGCGTAGATGGTAAATCATGCTGATACGCTACCTTTCCGCCGAGGAGCCAAGCTGGAGGGAAATCTCCCCAGGGATCGACTTTAGATTGATTTCTCCTAGCGATACGAGCGATTATAAGCGGATTCCATGTGACAATCAACCAAGGAGATGGTCTTGTTTTTATTTTAAAGGTGCTTTATTTTCTTTAAAATAGTAAGATCAGAAGTATAAAAACACCTTTATGAGACACATTATGACTTGATAGACATTAGACCTTGGACTAACTTTTGAAAAAAAAGATAAAACTGAAAGAATGTTGACTTATAGAAAGGGTTGTAGGATATTACGATTATGACATTTTATTCATTAAAGTAACTAAATGAAACATGATTTTAAACAAAATAGTCTGCAAACTTTTGCCTAGAGCTATACAAATATTTAAAAAGATATAAAAATATCTTTAAAGAGTGATGTGAATATAAAGCCGCGTCCAAGCTACTCGCACAAAACGTTCGCGAACATATATCTATAATTCACACTATATACTCGTAGCAGCAGGTCGTAAGCGACGGCACAGCCCATCGCATCTGTCCCAAGGACTGAGGTGCGGGGAAGAATGCGACAACCAGTTTGCTCTATAGATCTAGGATGCGTTTAGGTAGTCGCTGTTTTTTCGAGTGCCCGGATTTCGAGTGCAAGCATTTTATTAAATAAATTAACCGGTAAACAGTTTAGGAAATCTTGTCGTTGAAGAATCAATATTTAGCAGGCGGAGGGTCACAGGGGTTCTTTGGTAGATTATTCGTTATAGTGTATTTTTAAGACCTGTATTCATTTTCAGCCGATTCTACCAGGTGTTTCTCAAAAGGGGCTCATTTTTTTACTTTTTTATTTTTTCAGATAATACAACGAAGTTTGGTTTGTTAGTATATGACATAAATCGGGTTTGATTGACGTATTCAATTACCTTCAGTCGCTTCCTGTTTCTCCGGAAATGACTACAACTTTGTATTTTTAGATTGTATCCTAAGTACTTTTTTACTTTATTTGATAGAAAATGACATTCTGAATAGAATGACACCATACGTCAATTTTAGACAATTCCAATTAAATAAAAATAGTATTTTAAATTTCAATCTAGAGTACCAAGACTGAGTTAAAACTATTAATTTGTAATCAAAGAACTTTGGAAACATATATTTGTTTGTGTATTTTTTTTTCGTATCCTTTCATGGCCGCTTAAAAGATACCCAAATCGTATTTTTAATGATAACTCAAACTTTTCAAATGGTACGAGGCTGGCTCAGCATATTTGGAAAAAGCATTTTTTACGAATAATTTGGTACCACATACTTGGTATTTGGAGTAAAATTGTCGTTACGTTTATTTATGGCCATTTTCAAATTGAAAATGTCAAAAGTTGACATATAATATATTTAGAATGTAATTTTCTATCATATACGGTAAAAAAATACCGAGGGTACCATTTAAATCAAAAGTTGTTGTCATTTCCGGTGAAATAGGTAGTGACCGAAAATAAATGAAAACGTCGATCAATCCTGATTGTCCTATACTAATATACCAAATCTCGTTTTTTATCTAAAAAATTAAAAAATTTATAGAAGTGAACCACTTTTCAGAAACACCCGGTATATTTATTTCTAAAAATGTAATGGTAAAATTTCATTTCCGGTGTCAAACTTCCTATTAAGTAGTAATTTTTAATTTCAGAATCCCATAATAATTCCGGTTTTTAATAAAAATAGTCATAAAGGTCTTTATTAACAAAAATTAAATTATATGGATGAAGTCTAGCTACATAGCTATTCACACTCAACCCACAATAAAATTAAAATTATAAAATCTTTTCTTTGTGTAAACAAATTAGTTAATATAACATATTATATAATAAACAAATTAGTAAATGTTTTTCACGATCCCAGTCAATAACTGCGCCTCCCATTGTCGAATACTCGGTAAAAAATAAAAATCACAGATGGACGCGCGAAATTAAATGAGACTCTTCCAAGTGTCCGGTACAATGTCCGCCGAAATGCACGCCGTTCGCTCCTTTTAATTTACTGACACCCGTCGGGAAATAGGCAGACGCACGCTCTGGCGTAGGTACAAGCTAGCCGTTCGGCGCTCCGCGCTCCTTAATAGGCCTAGGCTAGCCCTAGTACTTGTTGGCTTTATTATTTATAAATCTACCTATCTTACAATTTTTACTTAGTATCTGTTTAATTATATATGTTCGAGTAGCTTGGACGCGGCTTAATAATACCAAAAGGCACTGTTACCGATCAGTAGCAGACCGTTTAAATGCAATCGGTAGCCCGAGCTGCAGCTTCGTACCGAGTAAAACGAATGTTCTCGTCTTTAAACAACGGCCATTGTCTTCGGAGAGTCTGGTTTTGGGTAGTAGTACTAGTACTTCAGTACGAGCTCGGTATGTATAATAACCTGTAATTCGTCTCTCCGGGTCGGTACCTTTCAAGTCCAGTACATCGATATTTTTGATTTTCTGTTGGACATTGAAGCGTAACTTGATTTACAAGAAGTACTGCCTTTAGAGATTTTTTTACTGATCAAAGGTGGTAACTATGTAAAACTTGAGTTTACCTATGTTTTAGTAAAACTCTTTTCGTTTTGAAAATCATGTTCGATATATCAAAATATCAAAAGTATAGTTTTGTACAAAATTAACTGTTTTTTTTTTGCGAAATGTAAACACGTTTAAATAAAAAAATTGTGAAAATAACATTCTGTCGTAATAAGTTAAAAAATTACCACTCTTTTGCATTTCTCTCGTTAAGTACTAATAAAGGAATCATAACTATCCAGCAAAAAATCGTTCACATAAATAAAATAACAATTATTGTTAAGATGTCACTGTTTGACGTCTGTATATGACCCCTTCAACTTAGAAGATTTTATAAAATAAATTTTATTTATTTCAATTTTCTAAGAACATCTTATTCTGTAAGGTATCTCTCACTATAGTCACTGATGTGCTATTATACCGTTCAGCACTCCATTAGCAACATGTCCGATAGACAAGCATACTAAATTTCTCATTGATATCGGAATGTGATTGGCTGTTTAGCACACTTCTCAATAGTACCGTACAAGATACCGATTATATAGTACAAGAAATTATAAAATATGTAATGAAGAGAGTTGCAAAGTGTATATGTATACAGGGTGTTTGTTCCTTTGGAGATATCTTCGAGTGAGCTAGGGAACAGTTAGAGAGGTACATTACAAAATATTAAAATCAATTCCAGGAGCATTACCTTTTTAACAAACGGTTTTAATGATTTGTCGTGTTACGCGTGCGCAGTGAGTCTGTTTTGTCTTTCAAATGATGTAGCACGAAAGACGAACGAAAGAAATTTAGCTCGAATATATTGAAGAGTACCTTAAAATCCTCCAGCCCTTAGCTTGTGCCATCGATATAGTGATCAAAACACGTCATCACTTTTTAATAGACATGTATTCGGTGACATCTAAATTGTAATGGATACATATAAAGTGCTAAAAACTACCAAACCAAACCAAACAACCTGTTTTGTGCATTTACCATTGCGATAATTAAGAAAAAAACTTTTTTCTGTTAAATTTTGGGACGAAGACTAAGATATTTCTTGCAAATTTCATAAAAAGTACCTGTAATGGTAAAGGATCTGGGTACTTTTGTGTTTTATTTTCACCAGTATTGCTGAATCAAGGTCTTTGATATCCTCAGTTGTTAATCTGCAGAGCTCGTCCCTGTTAATCCAATTGCTCCTGTTAATAATTGCCACGACATGCGACAGTCTAAGAAGTTAAGATATACTATATTATTTTCTAATTTATTAAATTATTATCTGAGTAAAGTACCTTAACAAGCAAATTTTTATTGTCTGGAGCAGTAGATAAGAATCGATAAAAATCCTTTTCAGTGAGAATATTGGACTTCTTTGGAATTCTAATAACTTTCTGATTTTCGCTTTAGGAAAGCAACCAATTTCATATAATTACCCAAATCGACGTTGTGTTTTATCTTCAGCGTACTTTTCAACATTGAGTATATGGACCAGAGTGTGGACGATTTATATTTCTTCGAAATTTCTTCAAAATAGACTAGCCACATTTTCAGAAAGGCATTTAATATTTTTGTTGTCTCTCCAAACCATAAACTTTTTATATGCAGTTTCATAACGTTCCCGTGATTTTTCAGGTAATAGAATCAACGATATATTTGCAGCTTGCTGCGTCAATTCGAAAGGATCGGGGGATTCAATTGTGTGCTCCATTGCCCCAAGATTAAGGGAAAGCATTAAGGTGAAATCTGATATTTAAGTTGAATTACTTTTCAAACAATATGACACTGACAAATACCGCCAGAGACGATGTTGGCAATGTTGTTGTCTCTGGTTACGCGGCGACAACTTTAGATACCAATTATTAACAGGACTTTCACCTTTAAGGTAAGCGTGAGCAAAGATTGCACACTACAAAATTTGCGCACGGTGTTTGAAAAACTCACTTTCAGATTGACTTTGGCGTGCGTTTTTTAACGTTTTACATAGTCCTGGAAAAAGATATTTTTATATTTTTATGTTTGTAGTTGTTCTGAAAATTAACTGTTTCATATCATACAAAATAGAACAAAACCATCACGAAGATTTGAAACAGAATACAACCTGATTAAAATAGTAGAAAACAACTGCCATTCTCCTGTATTTCCTAGTTGGATAAATTGATGTTAATATTAAGTAAATGTTTGGATATATAATATTTCACCCTGTATATCTACGCGTATCACTGACCGATGCCCGACGAACAAAACCGTGTTTTTTGACGGCCGAGGTCGTGAGCAAAGGAGGAGAACGTCTTAGAAAAGGATTGATTCCACGACAATGGCTTGATTGACTGTGGTGAATTAACCCGACACAACCGAATTAGAGAAAATTGTTCGGGAGAAGTGATGGATAATAAGGGCCGATAATCAGACGCATAACAGGATTCCTTTTTCAAAGATCTGCCGTAATTGACAGTATTCTTCGAAAATTAGAGAAAGATTTATGTTATTCTTCTTCTTACAGTGCTATGCTCAGTAAAGAGCGTATAGCTAACTATGGTATGTACTTGTGACATGTCTTAGTTCTTCATTTTAGTACCTACTTTATTTAACAATGCCATTCTGCGGAAACTGTGATACTTTAATACTAAATTGTTGAATTTAGGTACATAATCATAATAACCTCTGTTTTTTTTCTCAGGTAAGATTTCGACAGACGATGTCAGAAGAAAAGCAGATGATGTCCATACCAATCTATTTATTTTACAAAAAAAAGTATCTAATATTTTTTAAGTTAACTATGGACGGGTTTAAATATAAATCAGTCATCTCTTGTTGTTTAAACCAGTTTTATTGGTTTATTTCAAAAATGACAGATAATATTTAAATTTTATTGGTTTGACGGAACGATGAACGACAAACGGACGCCGATGTGTATGACCTTTGAATAAGAAGACTAAGGAAGGAGCATAATGCTACCCATGTATTCATGCATGGTGGGCGGAAAAAGCACTCTATGGTGGGGATCCTGGACAGTTCTGTTTGACGATTCATTTGACACATTTGAATTTGATTTGAAATTTTGTGGATTTGTCAGTCTTTACGGAGCTTATTTTATGTTATTTACTATTTATTCTACTACTGATAGTTGTATAAAGGTAGTAAATCTAGATGGAAATTGTGGCAGAACTTAAATTAGCAGTGACACTATCGGGATTTATCGAAAAAGACTCTAAAATAGTTGGTTGTGTAGCGTGCGGTAGATCTCGGCAAAAATCGAGTGAAATATAATGGAACTACTTTTTGCTAGTAAGTGACTATATAATATACATACGTGTATTCTACTGTATATATACGTATCCTAAATTCACTTAAATTAACTAAATTATATATTTTTCTTGCATTCTAGCTTTTATTGATTACTTGTCAAAGATTAGATGTCAAAGAATTTAGATACGTTAATTTGACTTACCTGCTTCAGTAGCGTATCGGATGTTTGTGTTAATAAATACTTATTATAACATCTATTTTTATTAGAATTATATATTTTTACAACAATTTTAATAACTACCAACATTTATTCACAACGTAACATAAAACAACAAATTATTGAGTCTACCCCACGTCTACGCTACATCATAGTTTTACATTTTTTAAATAAAATTAGAACGACACTGATAAACCGGAATTTAAGTCGGCCATATTTGAGGCCCATCGCGGTGGACTTAACATTTTTGATATGCTCCTTCCTTAGTCTTCTTATTCAAAGGTATGAACTCGCCTTTAGATTGTTGAGGCTTGTCAAAGTCTTGCCAAATTATAGGTTACAATTTTGTGTCAACTTATGTCAAATATACCCTGCGTTTTGGAAGACGATGCTTTTTGCCGTGTTTTTAGGTGTGTTTTGTGTCTTTTGAAGTCAAGTGGAGGAAAAATCGAAGGATTAATTTTCCCTCGATTTTTCTGTTGACCCAGAACACAGTTTACAGTTAATACTCGGTGCCCAGGCAGTAAGTCTTACAAATAAAGTTACCATCAATAAAATTTGTTTACAATCTCGTCATAAGACTCACATAAGTGCATCTCGTATATGGTACAAGGATCGTACTAAATACTAAACATATACTAAAAACTGGAGTAAGTTGTAAAATAACGACATCACACGATAGGTAAATAATGGATTTTAGTACTGCAGAAAAATAATGTCAAAATAAGGTACTGGTTTACAAAAAATAAGATTAAAGTTAATTAATCAACCTTTAAGGTATAAAATTCGCTAAGTGTTATTATTAATAGAATAGTTTGTTTTATTTATGATGTTTTATTTATCCCTGTGGAATATTAGAAATTTGTATTTGTACATATGTAAGTTATATTGATAAATATAATAATAAATGCGGGAAGTTTGAAGCTTCAAAGTAATAAGTAGTTCTTTTCTATATTTTTTGGTATGTGGTATTTTGTTCTTGTTTGTTTCGTATTAACACATACCGTTTTTTTTTAACAATATTTTCAGTTTTATACAGTTTTTTTTCACAATATTTTGAAGTAATTACTTGTCACTCAAATTTAAATATATTAATTTCCTGCTATGCGTTCTAATGATACCAACTTATTTCTTTGTAAACTAAAATAAACTACTTTGAAATTAAAATAACAGACAAATCTATCACTGTCAAGGATCTTATCGTTGGACAGACTATACACATAATGTACGTAAATTCAACAATTTCCGAATTATGAAATTTTGATTTTGTAATGTTAAACGAAAATTTTGTAATATCCAGACTTGATATAATCTCATTTTATACATCTATAAATGCTAACTTGAAAACTAATGCCAAATATTATTAAGTATCACAGTTTCCGCAGAATGGCATCGTTTTAAATGAAACCGAACACATCGAAATTAATTAAATCAAATTGTTTAAGTGATATTTTCAAAAGTCAATAACTCGGAAACGCTTGGTTTGAGGTACATTGTGTGTATCTCGATTTTTACTTAGAATGGAAGTAAGAACCGAAAAAAATAAAACTTTGATGTGTCACGACTTTATGACCGACCCTGTATACTTAAATTTATTACCCGCTAATAGATATTTAAAAACCCTATAACTTTTATATTTAACTTTTTGCGATACCTCTTATATTTTACCCAATAATCGACCGTTCCCATACATTTCAGCGACCCTGTATATAAAATAACCTTAGTATCAATGAATAGCATTAAAAATACTATTGAAACACGTGAATGGACTTAATATAAAACGTATCGAAGCATATCGTCTCCAATAAAAAAAAAAACTTAAAAACGTCTCAACTAAAATAATTGGTTCATTGGTCAAATTTATTTTTCTCGATGATGGTGTGGTTGCGGTTTTCGGGCATCCGAAATAAAGCTGTCACTGGGTCTGGGTACTGTTACAGTTGATGAACACTGGCGGTTTTCTTTTTTTGATACGGATATACCCTTTTAATTGTTTCTCACTGTTTTGAAATTCCGCATTTTTCATTTCATAACCTGTATCTGTTGTATTCATGGAATAAATTTGAGTCTTGCTGGTCATTTTTCAATTTAGATTTACAGTGTCAATGCCTGAGCACATATCCTCAACAATTTTTATTTAAAACAATGGTAGAATTAAAAAATACATATTTAGGAGAAACGGCAGGACACATTTTATTTTCATTAAGGAATAAGCCTGGCAAATAAACAGTTCTTTGTACTAGATGACGTCACTGGTAAAGGGCTATGGAAAGTGCAGTCTTGAAGTTTTCTTTAGGGCTCTAAAGAGAAAGCAACAAAATCGAAAATACAACAACCTTCATGGATGTGCAGGACAAGGTAAGTTTGTATTAAAAAAAAATTGTTACACTGATAAAAAAGATAGACTTGAACTAAAGTCGTCATCGTTCTTGAAAAAAAAGTTTAGTGGCAAGAGAATTAATTTTAGCGTAAAAGAAAATATTTTGCCTGAAGGAAAACTCTCTTAACTCAAGAAAACTGGTTCTCTTGAAAAATTCGAAAATTTCTCTTGAATCTATTTTCATTCAACCAAGTGCAAGTTACTTTCTTTTAAGATAATAAGAAAAATACGCTAGGAAGTACATCATTCAAGAAACATGGCCATTTTTCCATTAGCTAAATACTCTTTTGATGAAAAATAATAACGACACGCAAAGACAATGACGAAGGACGGTATATACAATCAGTCGGCAGCCCGATCAGTTGTACGTCGCATTTCATAGGTCGCACATCATAGTACGCACGGGTTTTGTTGCTTGGAATTTTTCACTTGGAATTTTGCATAATCTGCTTTTTAAACGCATATCGTATAACAAATTAGTCATCGTTATTAATATGCATTTGTCATTTTTTATGGACAAATTTTACGATATATGGATTCTTTAAAGGAGTTTCTGAAAAAAATGAAAATTAGAGCATTTATTTGCTATATTTGAAGGAAAGAGACATTTACCTAATGCACCTGTTTAGATAATGCATGCGTGACTATAGATAGAATAACCAAATAACCAATATATAGGTATCATTTTTTTTATGCAAATAATTACAAAAATTTTAGAATTTCAAGTCGTCGTATTAAAAAATTCAAAATATGTCCAAAGCTGATAATTTTAATAATTTATTTGCTTTACTTTGATTAATCGTGATCTAACATTTTTTTGTAATTTGTAGAGTGATGAACCACCCCAAAAAATACCAAGGAGTGAAGAATCAAAAATAACTACTATCAAGGAATATAATATCTATTTACTTACTACAGACCAGGAAAACCTAAATTTATCAGAAAATAATATACCTCGTAATATGCCTGTATATGATGTATAGACTTCTCCTAGATCAAAATAAATTTTAGTCAATAGTATGCGCTATTGGTTTAGGAAAAGCGTATCTTTAATCAAGAAATGTCCCTTTTCAATCAAGAATTTTTGCATGAATCAAAAAGACTATTGTTCTTGTAGCAAGAACTTCTTTGCATATTCATTTTGGACCAAGAGTGAAATACTTTGAGCAAATAGATTCTTCTATTCTCTAAAGTAATTTTTTAAAGCTTATGAAAAGATAGTTAATGCTTTGGGCAAAGAAACGTCGTTCTTGGACCTATTGAAAAGCGCCAATCTTTTGGGTCAAAGTCATATTCATTTCGACTGAGAGATCCTTTTTTTCAGTGTACAGTCACAGGGGGTTGGAACCTTTGGTGTTACAATAACAAAATAAAACACTAAATCACCACAATACACCAAAACACTTTTATTTTCACACTTGACGCGTGTTTCGCTAATCATGTTTTAATCATTGATTGAGTGATTTAGTGTTTTATTTTGCTTAAAAAAGTTGTGGTGGATAAACTCCAAGTGTTTAGTCGAGGTGCGTAAAAAAACTAGTTATTTTCTTTTTTACATCAATTCCCTATACGTATTTCTGATTCTACATGTAGCATTTTTGTATAAGAGTATTGCCGATTGCTATTTTTCAAACTTTCGGTATACCGGGTGCGCCCCAAAAGTGGCTCACCCCAAAACCTTTCTTATTTCTTCAGATAAAAAATCGAGATTTGATATGTGAGTATATGACAAATTAGGATTGATTAACGTATTCAATTGTTTTCGCTCACTTCCTGTTATTTTGTTACTTTATTCTCGAATAGAATGGCACATCATATGTCAACTTTTGACATTTTCCGATATGGTTTATTTGAAATTGCAACATGCGGTTCAGAACGACAATTTGACTCAAAATACTAAGCGTGTGGTAGCAAATTATTCGTAAAAAAATATTTTTTCCAAATATGCTAACGAGCCACCCTCGTTCCATTTGAAAAATTGAGATATAATTAAAAATACGATTTGGGCATCTTTTAGCCGACCAGGACAAGACACTAAAGACATTAGACGATTAAATGTATTTTTCCAAGGCTCATTGACTAAAATTAGTGTTTTGAACACAGCCATGGCACTCTAGATTGAAATTTAAAATACAATTTTGTTTTAAGCAAAAATGTCAAAAGTTGACATATGCTATGTCATTCTATTCAAAGTGTTATTTTCTATCGAATAAAGAGAAAAAATACCGAGGGTGCCATTTAAAAATCAAAACTTGTAGTCATTTCCGGTGAAACAGGAAGTGGCGAAATATAATTGAATACGTCAATCAATCCTAATTTATGTGATATACATACCAAATCTGTTTGTTTTATTTGGAAAAATATAAAAGTTATAGAGGTGAGCCACTTTTGAGACGTACCCCGTATGTAGTAGTTTATTTTGTAAATGTCTAGCAACGAACTGCTTGTTTTTGAGTCAGCTCAAAATCGATCAAGTAAAAATAATTCTTAAAAAAATATCATGATCATAACCTAACCTATGTAACAGTCAAATTTCCTCGCAACGACCTCTGTGTGCTAGCTCATAAAATATCGTAAATAGCTATTATTTTTGCATCATGTTTACTATAATTTTATTGTTAAATATTATTTTATTTAAATTTTACGATTATGCAACCCGTTATACACCACGATATTATATAGCTACATAATATTGTCACTGGATACCGCCCAGCATTAGAATTTTTGTTGACCTCTTTTTATCTTTGGTCATCACTTGTCACTTGTCACTGTCAGATCAAATCAGATGTTTTTGGATTTATTTATCCTTTGTTTTGGTTATTGAAATTTTATAATTATCAGATAAAATTTCGTAGTTAAATTGGTTATTTTTGATGTGGATCGCAGTGTGCAATTCGTTCATTTAATTGTGGAATTTCTGAGTTTAGTTCGTTCATTGACCGGATATGAAATATGGCTGTCAAAAAATATTGTAGAACATCGTTTTTTATTTATGCCTTTTTGTGAGTTGGACTAGTCAAGATATATAGTTCTCTATCTATATCCTGGAGGGAGGTTTCCGGTTGAAATCTGATTTTGTGAAGGAAATCGAATCCTTGCATCCGTATTTTGTGGGATTTACATGGACCGCCGACCAATTTCCGCAATGGGATTAAAATAGCCTTTTTCCGACCGATATTCCGATTGCACGTGCCCAAGAAGTCCCCGAACAGTTCCAAGAGCAAGAAGACCGATCCAGACCGTAGTGCACAGAACAGTCCAGAATTCCATCCTGTTGCCCGTGTAGAGGTACCCGTTGGACATCATAAACCCTAGTTGAGGGTTTTTTATGTTCACCATTTGAAATCTCAGCACCTACCTTTCACCTGTACCTCTGCTGACATCCGTGGGCTCCAGTGACAGTACACCGAGCTGCTGTACCCTGCTGTAGCTACCCCATAGCTATACACCGTAGCTCACCCGGAGGAAGTTTCAAGTAATTTCAAGACTGTAGAGTAAGATCGTTTAGATATTAGTATAATTTTAGACTTGATTTATGGGTATAAACCACCCTGATTGTATTTAGTATTAAGTTAGATAAGGGGGTTTGACGTCATAAGTTTAGTACTTATTGATTTAAATTTCATTTAACTTTACATTTCATTTAACTTCAATTTCATTTCTTTAAATATAAACTTTTTGATATTTTAATAAATTGCTTAAATATTTTTAGTAGTATTATTTACAGTCTAGTCTCATAGTTAAGTTAGAGTCACTTAAGTTCAAGTAATTATAGTATATTTGAAGTTCATGGTAGTTACACTCAACAGTTCGAGGTTAGTGTTGAAGTCTACTTAATAGTAACATCTTTTATGCCGAGTTCATGGAGTATAATCTCGTGGCGTCCTTTTATTAATATCTTTGAACCCCGACCACCCGGCTGTTAAAATTAAAAAGCTAGTGGCCTCTATGCAACTCATCCTAATTAAGTAAACTTTGTGTTTTATTGAACTTCAAATTAGAAAGGGCGCGGCACCTAACTACCTACTGACAACGATACTTCTTAAGCTCGACATATACGAGTATGTGTGGTTATTTTATAAAATTCACTTCCAAAAATGGCCGGCGTCACACACATGTGCGTTTACCTTTACTTGACCTCCATATCTATATCGATTAGGTAGGAAAATTCCCATAACAACACAACCAGAGAGAGAAAGATAGAACCGAAGCCCAGTCACTTGCCACACGGGCAAAATTAATAGCGTGTTTGCTTAGCGGAATGACACGCTACTTTTTGTTAATAGCTCGTATAAAGAATCCCATTGTGAACTCGGCCAAACGTCAATCAGGTATACCATCTTCTGTGGGCCAGAGAGCCGGTACCGATGATGATGATGAAGAGGAAAAGTATGGTGAAAAAAACGGCGGCATGTATTGAAGCACGTTACTTCTTGGCTGTAGGTGAAGAATGGAATGAACGAAGAGAGAGAGAGGATAAATTTTAGTGCTATTTTCAATTAAGAGATGTTGATTGGAGTATTTAACATATATCGTCACGCATGACGTCCGAATCAAGACGATACTTTATACAGGGTCTCAAAAAAATAGTATATCTAACTTTGGTGGGTTATTATACAGATAAAAATAAAACAAAAAGTTCCTATGAAGATATGCTCTAAAATGCTTCCTGAAGAAGTTACAGCCCTCGAAAGGTTAAATAAAAATAATATATTTTTTTCCATAGCAACTGTTAAAATTGCCTTATATCTATCAAAAATAGTAGATAAAATAGTACTTTAACAGCAACGGTAGATTAAATGATACTTTAACAGCGAGGATAGGTTAAAAACTTTATCTCTTCTCGCACGTTTTTTAATTGCTTCCATTTTTGAAAATTTTTGTATTCCTTTTCAGAAGTTTTTCATAAGTAAATAACCAGGCTAACCTAATTAGTTTTTTTTTCACAATAAGGGGCAATAATAATTTTAAGTGACCTCCATTTTGTGGGGGGATGGAGGATTTCCATTATTTGTGGGTATTTTAAAAGAGCTGTTTTGTACCTCGGGACGCTTTTGAGTTTTTTTTGGGGTATCACTCTCCTTTGCGATGTTTTCCATTTTTTATGATTTTCGGTAAGGTTTTAATTCTAATAAATTTATCTCATTATGAAATTAATATATTGTATTTTTGAGTATTATGCGTATTAAATAATGATTATACTAAGTGATTATACAGTATCGTTAATGAAAAAGTGTTAAATGCTTCTTTTGTTATGCCAAGATACATAATAAAACCTGTTCATATAATTTAAGTATACCAGCTAGATAAATTTTTAACGCCCTGTATAACTGTAACACTTTTTAGTTTTATAAAATTATTTGTTTGCTTTATTTAATTATACATTAAAATGCATAATGCTTAAAAATACGATATCTTCATTTCACAATGAGATAAAATTATTTGTATTAAAACTCTAGTTATAGTTTATAATCATCTGCTGATGATGCTAACATGGTTAGCGAAACGCGCGTCCAGTGTAAAGTAAAAGTGTTTTGGTGTACTGTGGTGATTTAGTGTTTTATTTTGCTGTGTAACACCAAAGGTTCCAACCCTCAACTGTAATTAAAACTCTACCGACAATCATAAGAATATCGAAAACATCGCAATGGAGAGCCAAAACAACTCATAAGCGTCCCGAGGTATAAAACACCTCCTTCAAACTATCCACAAAAATGGATCTCCTCCATCCCTCCACAAAATGAGGCTCACTTAAAATTTTGTTAAAAATGCGCGCATTTTTGTTTTACCCTGTATTATGGGTCCTGACCAATAACTGAAAAAAACTGCAAAGAACGGTTCGATAGTCGATAAAACAATGTTTTAGAATCTGGCTGGCAAATTCAAAGTTCCTTCAAAAGTTTAAAAAATACAAGAAGTTAAACTTAATGCAAAAATTTGCACTTTACGCTTCAATTGATGCTCAGTTTAGTTACACTGTGGTTCAAATCATTATAATTTATAACATTTAAATCTTATACAATATAATGATATTTATAAAATTTTAAGTGGCTTGAAAAAGTAAATTATATTAATTGAATTCATCGGCATCCGCAAAAATGAAGAATGTAATTTTCATTTTTTTCCACACTGTTTATCTTTTATTTTAAATTTTTAACAAACGTGGCCGAATGTGGCGATAAAATTTATAGAATCACTACTTTAACAGTTGCTTTTCTTTTAGTCAAATTAATCCGAACCCAAGGCTCGGTAAAGCTTTTTTGTTCTAGTCTGATTAAATTAAGAAGTAAAGTAATTTTATTAGAAATAGATTCAAACTAAACTGCATCAAAGGCACGGTATATTTTGGCAAAATGATTTTTTACTTTTAATACCCATGGATAAACGAAACAGTTCCTGGGTAATACCGATTTTTAGAAATTAAAAGAAGGGCTGTAAAATATTACTTGTTTTCGCTTTATTTTTGCGCGTTTCGTATATTAAGAAAATTGTCAAAAAGGAGGTGTTGTAAATTCAAAACTAGTAATTAAATTAAAAAAGTGATATTATTATATTGTCTTTGAACTAACTCGATGTAAGATAGGATAATTTAAACCCGATTTAACACCCCCTTTTTTTTGGGGGGGGGGGGGTGTTTCCATTGCCGAAACCACTGTGGGCCGTCCTCTGCCGGAAACACTGCGACCTGTGAGGCCTATTGTGTTTAACCTAACTATTTTAGATTTAACTAATTAGGTTAGTTAATGCTTTTAGTAAATCCTAGTTAGTGGCTAACCTAATTAGTTAATGGTTTTGGTAAATCCTAGGTTTAGCGCGCTTATCCTAGGTTTTACCGCATTTCGGACATTTACAGTAACATATACATTAAAATAGCAAAGCATTTCATTTCCGCACGTTAGCGGTTAAAAGTTAGCTGTCAGAATTGGCCGAAGTGTATGCGTAACAAAGTTCGGTGTTTCAAAATGTTAAAAAAATGTAGTCTGTGGGGGGTTTAGAGAAGTTCCAGAAAAAATAATTTATATTGTTTAGTTATTCATCAGATATCTTCTCAATTTTTTTTATATATGAAACAGTCAAAAGAGGTACTTCGATTTGTTATAAAAGCAGCGACGAAGAAGTTCATTATAAAATTTCTATGAATTCCATATCTACTGATTCGTTTTGTCTATACCGACAGAACCAGATAAAGGAATACCACACAACTTGGTCTGTCTACAGTTTGCATTTAAATTAAACTTACGTAACGTTTTTATCTCCTTCATTTTCCTTTTAACCAACGAAGAACGGTTGATATCGAACCCAACAAATCGTGGCAACTTTGCAAATTAACTATCTAGAGTTGGCCTAACTGCTCTGGTTGTCTTTGCCACCGACTGATAAAATGTGGCTGTTTGTTCGTTTCGTTTATCGCTTGAACTTTTGTTCCACGGCGCAAGAAATAAGTAAATAGAAGTTAGGAGGGTGTGTGAAAACAGTATTGTTTGTGCAGTTTAATCAGATTGGAATGGTAAAATGATATTTTCAAATAGACTCTTCTTGAGCTTGATATTTCTTAAATTAATTTATAACTAATTATTATGGACGATTTTTAGTTGCAATCCAAAATAGTTTTAAGGGATTACAGTACTTATACATAAAAAATATATTAACTTGTCACAATTAACTGCCTACTGAAGCAAACTTGACATATTTGCTGAAAATTATAAAAATACCACATAAATATTCGTGACTGTTTACTATAGGAGGTAAATTAAGGTTTGGCCTGTGGCCAAGAGAAAGACGTGCGACGGTTGAGATAAGGCCCTGCTAAGATCCGCGCTTACGTCACTTCGAGGCGTAAATCCCTCTATCTCACACATCACCGGCTCCGGAGTATATGTAGGTCAACACCATCCACCCAACTCCTTCAGCATCCATATCTTAGGTGATATAATACTTAGACCCCCCGTTTTGAGTCTATCCTGTAGCCAACATAAATCAAAATTTCACGATACACTATAAACAATACTATCGAGTTTAGATGCCTTTTCTGTAAATATCCGGTCTTAAACCGGTACCACACGATGTTGCAAACACCTATCAACGACACATCAACATTTGTCACGTCGTGTAGGAGACACACCTGTGCCAAATGATGGTTCCAAGATGCAATAATAATCGATAAAAAATGGCACGTATCACTCCTAAAGGTAAATTGGCTTCACATTGCTTCAAGGATGCATGACTTCAGATAATATAAAACTAAAAAGACTAAAACCACTCTACAATTATCTCCATTTTTGAAAAAATAGACATGACGACAAGTCTACCAGAGACCAACCGGCCTCACATTGCTTTAGAGACGTGTCTATGCAGTACGTAAACAGTATTTTATCTCCCATTTCCTGAAACAATCACACAATGAAGACAAATCGAAGATGCAATCAGCTTCGCTAAAATTAGAAATACTTGAAAAATCTCTGTGAGAGAGATTGGCATCAGACTGTTTCAAAGAACCGTGTGTTTAGGCAGTTTATGCAAACATTCAGTCTAATAAAGGGTCTTTGTTTCTGAAATAAACAAATTATGAGGCAATGATGCTGCAATCAGCTTCGGTAAATTTACATATTTGCAAAAAGTCCCTGCTAGTGAGAGAGCGGCCTCATATGGCAAAAATCACTCACAGAAAAAAATTGCAATCAAGCAATCAGCTTCACTAATGTTATATATATATTAGATAAAACCCAGCTAGAGACAGAACGGCTTCATATTGCTTCAAAGACTAGGCAGTATGTATACGCACCACCCGGGGGCGACGACAAAATCAAGAGGCAATCAGCTGCAAAAAAACTATAAATATGGTAAAAATAATTACCAGAGAAATATTGGCTTTATATTATTTCAATAATAATAGAACACATCAGTCTAAACATTTCCCTATCTGAACCACATGACAACAAGGATAATATGCAATCAGTTTCAGTAAAGTTACATATAAATAATAAAAAATCTCTGTCAGAGAGAGACCAGTAATCATCAGCTTCACAAAATTTAAACTTCTTTGACTGCGATAAAGCCACGATGCAATCATGTTTCTTAAAATCACAACTATGGCAAAAATCACTCACAGAGTAAGAGAAATATTCGTATCTCATTGTCTAAAAGAACCGCTAAAAGAATCTCAGTAAAGTTCTCCTAGACAAGAAGAGATTGCAATGAGTATCTTGCATACATAAGTTCTGTTTTGTAACTTTTTATTAACCTTTATAATAAATATCATAATTATAAACACCTGTTTTATTACAATTATTAATATTTACTAACGCTTTGTGAATTTACAAAAGTAATTGTAAATTCACTATAATATAATGTTTTAATTTATTGTTACTCTATAGTAATAGTACAAGAAGTTGGCGATTTTAAAAGATAAATTTACAATGAATAAGTAAATTTACTATGAAATACACATTTTTTACTAAATTCTCAAAGAATATTGATGAATATAAAGATATATTATAACATGCCACAAATTAGCCATACAGCGATTTTACAAACGAGTTGTAAAACTAAAGAACGGATGGTAAATTTACTACAATAATCTGTGGCAAGAACCTAACCATAAATATTGTTATTAAATTCACGAATTATTTTTTTTTCAGTGCACCAAGATGCAATCAACTTCGCTTAAATCAATTCACAGAGAAAAATTAGCTTCACCAACAATAATTGCTTGACGCGTTGACTAAAATTCAATCAGCTTCAGTACAGTTACCTAGACGCAAAAAATCCCTGCCAGTGACAGACAGGCTTCATATGCTTGGAAGACTACGTGTCTAGGCGGTATGTAAACAGTCTAAGATCCCCCCTTTCCCGAAACAACCACACGACGACGACAAAGCCAAGATGCAATCAGCTTCGGTAATGCC
Source organism: Sitophilus oryzae (assembly GCF_002938485.1). Lineage (NCBI taxonomy): Eukaryota > Metazoa > Arthropoda > Insecta > Coleoptera > Curculionidae > Sitophilus > Sitophilus oryzae. The sequence continues at coordinate 12,647,188 of NW_022146254.1, forward strand.
CCCGAAGCCGGCGACGGCGGCAGCTAGGTGGCGCTTAGCGCATTTGCCAAAATTAATCTCGGTTTAAGAAAGGCTTAGTAGCGTCGCGCGAACCAAAATTAAATACGATTGTCGAAATTGCAGCTAAATCAGGGTTTGTGTTTATGTCTGGCGTAATTTAAACCCAGCTAGTAGCAAAAGTTAATTGTGTTTAGACGATGTCAATCCAGGAATACATTTTATTTCATAATTGGAGTGGTCAGAATTAAAATGGATAAAGTCCAATTTCCTAATATTTTAAGATAATCGTTTTATATGTTTATAAAATATTGTTTTTCCAGTAGAGAAATGAATCAAGTCATACTTCACGCATTAAGCAGCTACATCCTGTTTCTGTTTGGTGTCTGAATATTATGTTGATTCCTTTCCGAAGTGAACTGGATCAAGTCGATAAAATGTAACGCTGTGCGCATGGGCGCCGGACAGGGGGGGCAAGAGGGGGCATTTGCCCCCCCCCTGGATCACTGAAATAATAAAAATAAAAGCTATCTTCTTACATCCATCTGTAAAAAAAAATAATCATTATTATGAAATTGTTAGATGTTACCTGTAAAATAATAAAAAATGTGGTAATTGTTGGGAAAACTGGAAATCGTCCGATTTTCACCAAAATTGGTATACACACTATTTTGAGGTCGTAGATTACGAATCTATTTTTTTCTTGGCGGTCTCTTACCGTTTTTCAGAAAAACGGAAAATTATTTCAACATTGAATTTTTCTTTATTTCGGCCCTATAAAGTAATAATTTCACTATATTTTCATTATATATAGTTTATCTAAAAGCCACACTTGATTGGGGATAGAAAAGTGTCCAACATTTTACTGAAAAACACTTTTCTTAACAAAATAGCAAAGAAAATTGAGACCAGATGGAAGTTTGACATTTGATATATCCTTCTTTCTCTCTCCTATGTAATAAGAGAGACAAATATATTCTAGACCTAATCTAGAAATTTGAAAATTTACAACGTTGCCATATCTTCTATTTTTTCGGGTGATTAGGGATTTTAAATAAATTACCTATTATGAGATCGACAATAATTAAATATACACCTATATCCACAAAATTACGCGGAAGAGTTTTGATTGCATTGGTTTTAACTTCTTTGCGGAGGGGGTTAATCTTTTTTTAGTTAATCTAATAATATAACAACAAAAGATTAACACCCTCTGCATGGAAGTTGTAACCAATGCAATCAAAACTCTTTCGTGCAACTTCGTGGGTATAAATAGTCAGATCTCGTTGGTAAAATAGCAGTTATGGGAAGGAGCCGTTCTTCTGGCGACCGCCTTTCGTAATTCCAGAATGAGCGAAAAAAACACGCTAAATTTAGGTTTAGCATTGGCAACGTTGCTTTAAATGCCAGAAACACATAAACTTACTTCGGGTTTCTCTTATTACCGATTCTGAACCGTCCTAGAACTGTGATGCGTATGCGCAGAAGGAAATATGAAGACATTATTTCATTTGCGCATGCGCTGCAGAGTTCTTGGACGGTTCAGAATCGGTAATAACAAGAACCCGAACAAAGCTATAACCTAACATTTTCAGATTGTTTACAAATTTATTTTAGCAAATTTTCCTCTATTATGCATAGAATTGGTTAAAAAAGTAACAGCAAATAGCAAAAACATTATTGATTATTGAATACCTAACAAAATATGTGTTAGAAAACCTTAAAAATATGAGAAATTAAGAAAAAATCGATATTGAAATTATTTTCCGTTTTTCTGAAAAACGGTAAGAGACCGCCAAGAAAAAAGTTCAGATTCGTAATCTACGACTTCAAAATAGGGTGTATACCAATTTTGGTGAAAATCGGACTATTTCCAGTTTTCCCAATAATTACCAAAAATGTCAATTTTTTATTCATTTTTACCTTGCCCCCCCCTAAATTTCATTCTTCCGGCGCCCATGGCTGTGCGCGATTTTAACACACGTGGTAAGGTTTAGAGCTAAGAAATTTTTTTTTTTATTAAACGCATGACAATGAAACAAAGTCTAAACCATTCGCACCATAAGTGAATCAGATTATCAGCTATCTGAAAGGCCTGATTCTATCGATTCTGAAAGTACCAATAAGTTAGGCTGTTTTTCTTACGAATACTTAGATATCTGACATATTGTTGATCTGAATAAAACTGCACGAGGAAGAAAAATCTTATTATTTCATATAGACGTAACGTAATACACTCTAAAAGGCAACACATAAAAGATCTTCTTCCCTTTATCCCGCCTATATACCACAATTTTTATAAAAATCTAAGAAAACACTATTATCAGACAATGTGAAGTCAACAAATCCCTTAACGACGAAGAAGAACGTACCGATGAACCAATTTATATCTAAAATTTCTATTATATTACTATATATAATTAATAAAAATAAATAATATAGTATATTATATATATACTATATTTCAATTTATATTAAAATGGTTCAAGTCCAAAAAAGTGTAAACAAACATTTTTAAAATGACCACAGTTGTACCGTATGATCGAATAAAAACGGCGTCAACGATGGCTATGAAATGAAGATCGCTGTCATTTTATATGTAAAATTTTATGGGAAATGTCATCGATCGTCGTTTCCAAGCCAACTGGACGCCGTTTTTTTTCGATCGTACGGTATTTTGAGTTACTTTAGTTTGCAATTATACAATTTCAAATATAATAAAGCATTGTGTCAATTTTTTTTCAGCTTATTTTATTTTAATTAAGTAACATTAAAAAACTGTAACTCTCGTTTTTTCCATAATTATCTTTTAGGACCTGATCCAGTTCACTTCTGAACTCTTGAATTATCTATATACCACTTCGAACAAATTTTATTCAATAATTCTAAAGAACTAAAAATTTCCAATAGTATTTTAAATAAAAATGTTTTGTTAATAACATCTTTGAGAAAAAATTAGTTACTTCTTTATTAAAAATAAACAATAATAAACGACTTCACGCGATACTTTATTTATAAAGAAATACTTTAATATTGTTATAAATAAATTTATTAAATTAATTGGTAATTTTAGGGAAAATTAACTTTCTATAAGCATAATATATTGAAAACATAATTATTAATTTATATTCCTTCACTGAAATAATGCACATTATAAATATACATAATTATTAAAATTTAATTTACTATGCAAATTATTTTCGTTGAAACGCTGTCACAACCAAGCGTATTTTTAAGTTCATGTAAGCCCCTATTTAGCCATTGATTCATACAACGCATAACACACAAAATTTAACATATTTATTTTTTTTATATAACATAATTTGTATGGTCAAATGCTATAGTTAGCCTGTGCTCTAATATGGAATGGGATCTTGGGCACTGAGAGTGACTACAATCAGGAAGATCGAAGCCTTTGAAATGTAGTTATTTCATCGGATGCTGAAGATACCTTGAACGGATCATATGTCAAATGACTCCGTATTACATCACATAAACCAAAAGAGAGAGCTTCAAAACATAGTAAGAAAAGGAAATCGACATACTTTGGATATATTCTCAGTAACGATAAATCCCTTCTACTACACTTGTGGAATTGTACGCATCTTATGGAATGGAAGCTTGGGTCTTGACAGATGCTACATCTAAACGCTTGGAAGCCTTTGAAATGTGGTGTTATCGCCGCATGATGAGGATCTCATACACTTACCATGTCACAAACAACACCGTGATCCAACGAATGCAAAAGGAACTAGAAATTATACATAGTGTGAAAGTGAGAAAAATGGCATGCCTTGGGCATGTGATGCGTAATGATAAATACCCACCTATCCAATTAATACTACAAGGCCAAATAGATAGTAGAAGAGGTCAAGGACGCAGACGAACATCATGGCTGAAGAATATTACACAGTGGACGGGAATGACGACCGTACATTTATTCAGGGCTGCTGTCAATAGGATTATATGGACCAACATGATTGCCAACATCCATAGAGGATAGACACTGAAAGAAGAAAGAAGCCTTATCAGCAAAGGTAAAATTGAAGGGAAGCGAGGTCCAGGCAGAAGACTGATGTCGTGGATGTGAAGCATACGGGATTGGACAGCAATGAATGTTGAAACACTCGTCAGAACAGCAGAACAACCAGAATTCGTCGCTGTGGTTATAGCCAATCTTCGTTGAGAAGAGGCACCTGAAGAAGAGAAGAATATGATATAACTCAATTATTGTAAAGTACTTAAATTAAAACTTTAAAACACCCTATGCGATAATTTCGTGTGTAAATTTTCTTAAAATATAAATTTACGGTCAGAACTATGACTCATGAACATTTTGTTTTTTGATTCACGACAATACAATTCAATACTTTGGTTAATTTTTAAGAGCAAAATGAACTGATCACGATCAATTTGCAATTTTTGCAAGTATCATTACTTTTCGACGTATGTTTTAATATGATGAGATGGTTTTGGTAACTATTGTTGTAACGTGATATTTCGCTGCATTGGATACTCTATAATATATTAAAAAAACGTTAAAGATTAACGATACAGTCCGGGTTTTATTAAACATTAATAACGATAACAGAACTAATGATAAAACGAGAAAAAAAAATGTAAAAAATATTATTTACAAATCTATATTTTAATTTTTGTGTTATGTTTTTATATCTTTTTGAAGACAAAAAAATCGCCGTCGTTTTAATTCGACAAAAAAATTCCGACGGTGATTTTTTTTGCGACTTAATCATAGTACCACCCCCATAGCATACACCTATCTACGCCCCTGCCGCTTAGCGACCTCTAACCCTCCTGCTAAGCATTTCCCAAACGTGGAACATGATGGGCAGTATATCGTTCACAATAATCACCAAACTGCCTTGTCATATTGAAAAATAACTTCAAAAAGAAATGACAAAATTGAAGAAATTGCAAATCGTTAGTGGCCAGTTCATTTCGCTCTTAAAAATTAACCAAGGCATGTATTGACATGATCCAAAAAACAAAATACTCAGGAGACATGGTTCTGACAGTAAAATTGTATTTTAGGAAAATTTTCACTCGAAATTATTGCACAGGGCGTTTTAAAGTTAAGGTAAAAAACAACTCCTCGATTAACCCTGTATAATATACCAAATATTTAAGTTTATAAAAATCTGAGTTTACGATATTAAAGTTGATACAATTAATATAAGGCTTGATAAAAAAATCATGAAAATAGAGCTAAAAATAACAAAAATATAACACAAAAATTTATCCGTTGCGTTTTTTTTGCATCTCAGTGTATTTTACATTTATTAATTACAAAATAGGTTGTTTTAGCTTTTGTTAACATCTATTTTTCATCCTCTCCGAATATAGTCAACTAGATATATCTTATTCAGCGAAACAGGTCACAGCGTTGAAGAATTATTCGAGTCAGTAGCCGCACGACGTAGAAACATTTAGACATATGTAAATACACTCTAAAGTCGTCCCGATTTATGACACCACCGTAGCGATGAAAATAAAAATAATAAAACAGATAGCGGAGAAAGGAAATCGTAAACGGGTCTAAAACAGCTTAGAAAACCAACCATCATGGCACTTCCATCTAGGGATGGGCTAACTAGTTAGTCTCTCAGAATTCCAAGTGAGGAGCAGAGTTACTAAACGCATTTTGTCGATTTTTAAAGATTTTCAACCAAAGATGGCATTGCAAACTAGAGTTACAAATATAATGCCAGAAACGACGTGTTAAATACAATTTTTTCCATAGCAACTGTTAAAATTGTCTTATATCTATCAAAAATAGTAGATAAAATAGTACTTTAACCGCAAGGGTAGATTAAATGATACTTTAACAGTTTTTTAATTGCTTCCATTTTTGAAAATTTTTGTATTCCTTTTCATAAGTTATTCGGGATTTAAATGGAAGTAGTTTGGATATGGCGTTTGTCGCCTCAGCCTGAATATCTGTTGGTAATTTACTTATTTCGTTTTGAGCCATTTCTGGCTCCAATTCAATCAGCAATCGACACGAAGAGAATTAAAAAATATTGACTCAAAACTGACAACTAAAGAGACAGCTTTATTTATTTGTCAAATTACATAGAAACCAACGCCAACCCAGCACAATATTTTTTCTACTAGCAATAAATTCATTGAAATAATAATTTCTGAATATTTTTTAAACCGTAACTCGCTATGGAAAAAAATATTGTTTTATACACGACGATAAAATTGCATTATCGTCTCCCGAAATTAATTCACTCGCGATTTCATCGCTCGTGAATGAATCTTTTCGGTTGACGATAAAATACCATTTTATCGTCTTGTATAAAAAATAACTATTATCCCGTTCGAAATAAATAGCAAAAATACCTTAGAGCTTCTATGTGCTGTATGTCCATTGGCGGTAGACAAACAGAAGTATGTCCTTATGTGCTGTGGACATACTGCTGTTTATTTTTCATTGTCAGACGGTCCCTTCTTATTTTATTTGTATATGAATGTACCAAAAATAATTCAAGAATTATGATTTTTTTCTAGTTAAACTTTAACTTCGCCAGCGACTCACTCCTCGTCCCCGTCATCAAAATTCTAAGATACCTCTAGAAGTGTTACAAACTTCTAATTTTGAATTTTAGGTAGTATTAAGCTTATAATGGAAGAAAAAAATGGAAAATCCCGAAATATCCTTATGGATTAAAAGTTATCTGTCTAGTCTATCTGCCTCAACTGACTGCGGTTGTTTCTTTGCCCTAACTTTAAAACACCCTGTGCAATAATTTCGTGTGTATATTTTCCTAAAATATAATTTTACGGTCAGAATCATGACTCCAGAGAATTTGGTTTTTTGATTCATGTCAATACATACAAAGCGAAATAAACTGATCGCCATCAGTTTGCAATTTTTTCAATTATCGTTATATTGGATGTAATTTTTTAATATGACGAGATGGTCATATGGAAAAGCGGCGAAGTTTTAAAGGCACAGACCCTCAGAGATATAGAGACACTCACAGGCTTATCAGAAATAAAATCAAAGAAGCCAAAGAACTGTGGATGACGGAGAGGTGCCGCGAAGTCGAGGAGCTCCACCAAAAACATGACTTGTTTAACCTACATAAAAAAAGTCAAAGAAGTCACTGGGAAACACAAACCTCGAACATGTACCAGAATCGTGGACGGTGAGAATAAACCAATTCTAACCGAACAAAAACTAGAGGAGGTATGGACCAATTACATAAGGGAACTGTTCGATGACGGTGGCCCCTCTTTTCACTCCCAAATAGAAACGGAAAATGGTCCAGATATAATGATCTCAGAAATCGAGAGAGCTTTAAAGAACACCAAAAAGGGGAAAGCAGCTGGACCGGCAACATCTACCCAGAATTGATAAAACTAATAAACGGAGACAATTTAAAGTTATTGGTAAACCTCTTCCATTCTGTATACAATACCGGAAACATACCGCAGGACTAGCTAACGTCGACATTTATACCTATTCCTTAAAAAAAAATGGTGCAAAAAGATGTGATGAGTTTCGTTTAATAAGTCTGATGAGTCAAGTCCTAAAGCTGTTTTTAAAGGTTCTGCATAATCGAATCCGAAGAAAATGTGAGCTAGACATAAGTGAACAGCAAATGGGATTTCGCGAGGGACTGGGGACGAGAGAAGCCCTGTTTGTGCTATCGGTGCTTTTGCAGAAGTGCAGAGATCAACGAAAGGAGGTACACCTATGCTTCATAGACTACACGAAGGCATTCGACTGCGTCAACCACAGGGAATTGCTGAGCATCCTTGAAAGAAGAGGCCTGGATACCCAAGACCTGAAAATTATCCAAAAGCTATACGAACAACAAGTAGCGACAGTAAAACTACAGGACACTGAAACAACAGCAATACCTATCAAGCGTGGAGTTAGGCAAGGATGCGTATTGAGCCCTATGCTCTTCAATATGTACTCCGAACTAATATTTCGAAATGCGCTTGAGGGATCAGAAGACGGCATAAAAGTGAATGGCAGGCTGATTAACAACATGAGATATGCTGATGATACCGTCGTTATTGCAGACACCACTGAGGGCCTGCAAAGACTTCTTGATAGACTGTCCTCGGTGGGCGACTCAATGGGTCTCAGGATAAATACAAACAAAACAAAAGTCATGGTGATAAATAGAGATGCAAGACAGGCAACGGAGGTAGTCGTAGGTGGGACACCAATAGCAAGAGTCTCAAAGTTTAGATATTTGGGCAGTTGGATTAGTGAAGACCTAAACCCAGACATTGAGATCAGAGCTCGAATTGAGATGGCTAGATCAAACTTCCTAAAATTGCGGAACCTACTGTGCGATAAACGTCTCAACATCCATATAAAAGACAACTTCGTCAAGTGCTACGTACTTTCCACACTTCTCTACGGGGTTGAGTCGTGGACACTCAAAGTAAGCGCAATGAATAAGTTGGAAGCATTTGAGATGTGGGTATATCGCAGAATGCTGAGAATACCATGGACTGACCGTATCTCGAATGAACGAGTTCTAAACCAAATGAACAAGGACCGAGAACTCCTCGACATAATAAAAAAGAGGAAAGCAGCCTATTTGGGCCATATCATGAGACATAGCAAGTATGAATTCCTTCAGCTCATCATCGAGGGTGAAATTGAGGGAAAGCGCGGACCCGGACGACGGCAATGCTCCTGGCTGAAGAACATCAGAGAAGAGCGAAAAATAGAGAGGAATTTGCCATGGTTGTTGCCGATCTTCACTGAATGGGGAAGGCACTTTAAGAAGAAGAAGACGAGATGGTTTTGGTGACTATTGTCGTAACGTATATTACGCTGCATTGGATACTCTATACTAAATTAAAAAAAAGTTAAAAACTAACGATACAGTCCTGGTTTTAATAAACATTAATAACGATAGGAGAACTAACGATATTAAAGAAAACATCTGTAATACTCAAGTATACAAACAGAAAAAAAAATGGTAAAAACTACTCAAATACTTTATGTTGCCTCCCTTGGCTGCTATAACTGCCTGTATACATCCGTTCATACTGTCATTGAGACTGCATATATCATATTATAAGTTATGCTTTCCCATTCTTTTTTAAGAACCAAGCGAAGTTCATTTAATTAAGCTGGTACTGCTTTCGACCTCTAACCGTCCTGTCAAGCATTTCCCAAACGTCGAACATGCTGAGCAGTTCATAGTAGTATATAATTCACAATAATCACCAAAGCCGGCTCGTCATATTGAAAAATAACTTCAAAAAGAAATGATAATTGAAAAAATGCAAATTATTGGTGGCAAGTTCATTTCGCTCTTAAAAATTAACCCAACCACGTATTGACATTATCAAAAAAATAAAAAGCTCAGGAGACATGGTTCTAACAGTAAAATTATACTTTAGGAAAATTTACACACGAAATTATTGTACAGGGCGTTTTAAAGTTAGGGTAAAAAAAACAACCCCTCCGATTAACCTTGTATAATATGCCAAATACTAAACTTTATAAAAAACTGAGTTTACCATACATACCGCCATTACTCGCTGACGAGTATTTGACACGCATCAGAAGATGGTCACGCAAGGCGTTTTCTTTCATGAGCTTTTCTATGACTGAAAATCCCGATACGTGATGTTATCTTTCTACCGCACAAAATTCAAAAATCTCATTGCTTTGTTGCCTCTTTACTTTTTGGTTGTCGCTCTTAACTGACTTTACAGTTCTTCTCCATTCCATTCTATTGTAAGCTGCCTCTTTCCACTCATTCTGCTTGTTAATTCCCTTTAAGTTTTCGTGGAAAATATCCTTGAACCTTTTGAGTTGTCCACCCGACCTCCTCTTACCGTCTACAAGCTCACCGTAAAGCAGAGATTTTGGTATGCGGTTTTCTTGCATTCTGCATACATGACCAGCCCATTTTAAGCAGGACTTTGTAATCATGACTTCAATACTCTCGCAGTTAGCTTTTTCAAGGACCGATACGTTTGAGACACGATGGAACCATTTTATTCTTAAGAGTTCTCTAAGATGTCTCTGTTGCAACTTGTTTAATGCGTTCATGTGTCGGCGGTATGGCACCCAGGTTTCGCTTCCATATAACATGGTGGGAATTATTATCGCTCGGTACACCGCAAGTTTCGTTTTTGTGCTCAAGTCATGATTATAGAAAACCCTGTCTTTTAATTTTCAGAATCCTGTGCTGAATTTCAGAGTCGATAATGGCCTTTTCCGAAATCAAACTGCCGAGGTAATTGAATTCCGCTACATATTCCAACAGCTCATCTCCGATTTTTATAGCATTGTTGTGATCTTCCGGGGGAGTGCGCATGATTTTAGTTTTATCGATGTTCAGCTTAAGTCCCAAGGCCTCGTATGCCCATGTATATGTGTTCAACATTTCTTGCAATTGCTGTAACGTATTTGCTGCTCTAGTTGCAAAGTCAACTCTAGTTGCCAGTCATCAGCGTATTGAAGTTCCAAATTCTACATCTTGCTGATGAATTTTGTACGTGTTTTTGTCCTGAGTCTTTTTATGTTGAACAGACCGCCGTCGTATCTGTATCTAATGCCCAAACCTCTCTCCTGCAGTTTGCTGTCCACCATAATGGAGAGAGCTGCCATGAATATATTGAATAGGAGAGGCGCTAAGACACATCCCTGCCTAACGCCTGTGTTTGTTAGGAAGGGATCGCTCAGGTGATCCATGATATGACACTCATGATTTGTTGTTGTTATGGAGGCTTTTACACACTGTAAGAAATTTGATGGGTACTCCGAACTTTTTCATAATTGCCCAAAGTGCATCTCTGTTCACAGAGTCGAAGACTTTTGTTAGATCGATGAATGCGACGAAAAGTTTAGACTGCTGCTCTTTTACTTTTTCCTGTAGTTGCCGGATGGAGAATATGGAATCGACGGTACCGCGGTTGGTGCGAAAACCCGTTTGCGTATCTGGGAAGATTTTTTCTATATGTGGGTGCAGGCGGTTTGACTGAGTTTATGAATTACTGTTGATACAATTATCTACAGCTTGCTGAAAAAATGATGAAAATAGAGCTACAAATAACAAAAATATAACACTTTAAATATGGGCAAAAATTTCTCCGTTAGGTTTTTTTTGCACCTTAGTGTAGTTTAACATTTGATAAAGTGTTTGTATATTTGAATATGTAATACCATAGAACACTGAGACTGCATCTTACAAGTTAAAAACTAGCACAACAACCAGGCGTTTGTGAAAAATCAACCCATCTCTAGAGTTGAATCCCGTGATTGTGTACATGAGGACTGCAGAGGCCCTATTATTATTTTTAAGTGCCTCGAAGTGGCGACGAATTAAACAGCAGACTTATAGAAAGGCGAGATGTGTGTGTTTGGTGATTTCATTAATACAGAGGGAGCAACAGTCTAGTCTGAAAAAATGTTTTATTGGAATTTGACCCGAAAAAAGGATCTATAAAAGTTTTATTTTGATTTATTTTATGTAGAGACATGGGAGTCTACGATTGAATATAATAGGTCTTAATGTCTTAGTTTGAAAAATATTTATGTTTACTTATGATGCAGGTGTTATAATAAAAATTATGCGTTGTATTGATTGTATTGATTTAATTAGCTATTAGATATTTACAATACAAGTGAGTTAACAGCATCATTACGATACGCGTGTGAAAGTTCAACAACAACACAAGTATCTTAATGGAGTTAACTCGCGTGTATTGTACAATAATTTATCTATGTCTAACTATAAAAACACAAAAAGAATTTTAAAAATTATTGTACTTAACTATATACCTATCCTAAAAATCAATTACTTTAATACCTTTGGTCAAATAACACCATGCATGGCAATATCAATATGACAGTAAATAATATTGATGTCACTAGTTTAAAAAATGAGCGATTCGGAAAGCATTCCCTCTGACATTGAAGAAAAGGCATTCAGAGCCATTTCTGGATTGCTTCCAGCAAGATCGAAACAGAAGTATAAATATACATACCCTAAGTATGAAAAATGTAAATGAAAAAGTACTCATAACATATTTTTCCAATTTAGTGCAAAATATTTTTTTCTCTTTGGTAGTCATCTAAACAAGGAGTGCGGTAATGAAAATGCGTGAGTTAAGAAGCTCTTAACTCACTCAAAATGCGTGAGTTAAAAACTTCTTAACTCACTGACGGTAGATAAAATATTTTACAGTACCTATATTTGCTTTTGTTAATGATCTGTTTACTTTTTTAATAATATTTAAATTATTTTTAATAATATGGAGTTAAGCTGATGTTTTCTAATTTAATATTGAATATCGTATTGGTATTATAAACAATATACATTACGATGCATTAAAAATTGGTAGTAAAAAATCTAGCCAGATGCCTTACCTACGAACCCAGTTCTTAACCCTGAGCAACGGATACTTTTTTCTTTCTGCTTAGGTAATGACAGAAAAGTCGTCACATTATTATATATGACAGTTGTTAGTGACAAAAAGGAGAATTGTATCGTTTACAGGTAATGTGTTGTTTTAGTAGTTGTTTAGAATGATCAACCGTTAATATTATTTTTATATACTAGGGGTTTCAATTTCTCTATCACACAGTATATTTTTTAAATAAAAAATGGTTATAAAAATCATCACTTTAAATGTCAAAATTTGAAAAATATATAAACTCAAATTGAAAATCAAGGTCGTATTCACACAATCTTTTCAAAAATTCAGTTTATTAAGTAACATCTGTTGGAATAAATTAGTATTTACAGTGACATCGACTCCGCGGTAAAATTAGTGACCAATAAAACCGAACTTTATACCCAACGTAAATTAGATTTTATTTCTACACTTCGGTTTCGCAGTGAGAATTTGAAAAATACGACTAAATTGTACTGGGGTGAGTTATGATCAGTAAAATAGCATTTTAAGATGTCGTTGTTCGTTGTAAAATCTAGAAGAATGGTATGTGTTAGTTGTACGGGTTATGGGCCTGTATAACTTTTTAAATTGGCGCTTTAATGACAGAATGAAATATTATTTACTGTTGTTGTAAGTTTTGTTACCATAGAAGTCGTGGTGGTTTCTGTTTGTATTCCTTGCGTTCTTTGAATATATTAAGTATTTCTATTATTTTACTATTTCTATGGAGCAATCAACAATAAACAATGCTTCTTTCTTTGAATGTGGTAAACAGTTATTCAGTATTCAAACTAAAATAATTTCGGAGTTTAATGAGAGAATTGTTAAATGTTTCTTGTAGGCTTTTGTTTTTTTGTGGGCCAATTCCTAAACCTACAGAGCTAGGTATTCAGCAGTGAAAAAGTGAAAAACAATCGGGTTTATCCCGTCAATCCCGCCAAACACCATCTTTCGATGTCCACCTCGAATAGTGGAAAAATTAATCACGTTGCAAAAACATAAGTGTATTTAAACTGTTAGCAATTCTTATAGAAATAAAATACTCTCGTGCTTAAAATAAATTTATTTTAAGGACGTCTTATTGGAATAAATAGATAAGCAACGCTTTTCAAAAATAATAAGACAATGCCAGTTTATTTTGAACGTGGTTCTTTTAAAACATATAGGGTGATAATTACTTTAAAAGGACTAAATATTAGATGTCCGATAAAATAGTAAACACTTTATATTGCATGCTTTAATTTTTATTATGTATATAAAACAATATTATATTATCAGCAATCGTTTATAAAACAAATAATTAGGTAAATCGAATTCCATAGAACGAATTAATTATTTTAACGTGATTTATTATGCATTTTACAATGCATATTTTTTCTGAGTGTAATGTTTTGTCGGCTGATTGCCACATGGAGTGTAGTAAACTATGGTTAGGTTGTGAGAACAGTTGTGCCAAAACAGTTGGAAGTATTTTTTAGGCAGAAACATTAACGCCCAATATAGCAAATAATAATATTTTGTTTTTCCTCTTATGATAGACAGATAAGAACCTTAATTTTAAATTAGAACTAGTCTAGACACATTACTTATAAAAATCATATTGCCCCTTGAGACAGAAAAGAAACATATCCCAACTAGGTAGGTAAAATACTATTTTTCTATTTAATTTCTCGATTTTCTATGTGAAAAAGGTTATGGGAAATCAGCAAGAACAGTTAACCTAATAGGACTGATCATTCAGCCGAAAGTGTCTGCCAGGCGCATGCGAAAACTCTTCGCATGTGACGTCATTGTAGCCCTTGTCATGACAGTGTGTGTATTATTGGATTTCCGTATGCAAAACATTCAGTATTTAGTTTATTTGTTTAAACACCTTATATGTATGCAGTATAGGAAATTAACTGTATAAATCGTATTAAATATTCGGATAATGCATTTTTAAGAACAGGCCTCGGATATTGGCCTTTTCCGAAATCAAACTGCCGAGGTAATTGAATTCCGCTACATATTCCAACAGTTCATCTCCGATTTTTATAGCATTGTTGTGATCTTCCGGGGGAGTGCACATGATTTTAGTCTTATTGATGTTCAGCTTAAGTCCCAAGGCCTCGTATGCCCATGTATATGTGTTCAACATTTCTTGCAATTGCTGTAACGTATTTGCAACTAGAGCGCAGTCATCAGCGTATTGAAGTTCTGTGATGAATTTTGTACGTGTTTTTGCCCTGAGTCTTTTTATATTGAACAGACCGCCGTCGTATCTGTATCTAATGCCCAAACCTCTCTCCTGCAGTTTGCTGTCGACTATAATGGAGAGCGCTGCCATGAATATATTGAATAGGAGAGGCGCTAAGACACATCCCTGCCTAACGCCTGTGTTTGTTAGGAAGGGATCGCTCAGTGATCCATGATATGACACTCTTGATTTGTTGTTGTTATGGAGGCTTTTACACACTGTAAGAAATTTGATGGGTACTCGAACTTTTCATAATTGCCCAAAGTGCATCTCTGTTCACAGAGTCGAAGGCTTTTGTTAGATCGATGTATGCAACGTAAAGTTTAGACTGCTGCTCTTTTACTTTTTCCTGTAGTTGTCGGATGGAGAATATGGAATCGACGATGGTACCGCGGTTGGTGCGAAACCCGTTTGCGATTCTGGGAGAATTTTTCTATATGTGGGTGCAGGCGGTTTGACATAATTTTTGCAAGAATTTTCCTCCGATAGCCCATAGTGAAATTCCTTGGTAGTTTCCGCAGTCTGATGCACTTCCTTTGTTCTTAAATATATTCACTATATTCGCGTTACAAAAGTCCTGAGGTACCTCTCCGCTTTCCCATATGACATCAAAGAGAGCCTTAAGATGACCAATAAGTTCTTTACTTGCACACTTATAGATTTCCGCCGGGATCGCGTCCCAGCCAGCTGATTTGTTGTTTTTAAGCTGTTTTATGGAGTCCTTTATTTCCTGTTCTGTTATTGGAATGTCTAATACATCGAGGCTGTTATACTGAGGTATTATGTTGAGTGCTTCCATATTGGGGTTGTTTTCTTGGTTAAGGATATGGCTGTAATGCTCTTTCCAGCGGTTTCTGATTTGCTCTTCCTCTTTAGAAGTTCGCCATTTTGTGCCATGATTGGGCATCTTGCCTTCTTAGTTGGACCGTATACTTCTTTACAGCCTCGAAGAATTTACGATAGTCGTGATGCGTGGCATACTCCTGAATCTGACTAGCTTTTTGCGACCACCAGTTATCCTTTAGTTGGCGCAGGTTTCTTCGGAGCGTGTTGTTGGCTGCCTTAAAGTTGTCTGCTAGTCTTGGATTGTGTGGATTTGCAGTGACGGCTTGATGTGCTCTATGCTTTTGTTTCAACAAAGCCTCTATATGCGGTTGATTTTCGTTAAACCAGTCTGGTTGTTTCTTTTTGTTGGATTTTCCCAGTACTGCTTCGCTGGTTTTGTGAATCGCATCTCTTAGTTGTGTCCAGCCATGTTCAGCATCCACGTTCAGCATCCACTATCATGACAAGCCATGTTCAGCATCCACTATCATGACAAGGACTACAATGACGTCACAACTGTCAGCTGAAGCGCGGGAAGAGGCGAACGTACGTCTTATGAGGATGAGCAATCTTATTAGTTTACCGTTCTTGGGAAATCAGCAGTACTTCAGTGAAACACCAGACACTTCACATTATTTTTAAAAAGTTTTTTTTATATAAAAATATCAAGTTATACTTTTTCAATAAATCTTAACTAACAATCGAATGCCAAATAAAAGGATAATCAATTTACTTCTATCAATAAATTCAGTCAGGATTGCTCAAATAAATTTTCCAATTTACTTAATCCATTATTTAATTCTGGTTCATCTATAAGAAATAGGTTACGATTTTCTATTAAAATTGCTTAATGAGTTTTCCTTAACAACAAACAAAGTTTTTTTTTCGGTAGATGTAAAAAAGGTATCCTTTTTTTTATATTCTTTTATTAAAATATCGCCTTAAGTGTAACAGAATACAGTATTCACATTCTTATGGGGTTATATGTCATGTTGAGAAAAGATATCGTGATGGAAAAAGGTAAAGATTAACGTCGATGAAGTATGAAAGTCAGTGGTGTAGTTTTTATACAGAAGCTAAATGATTAATCCTCAAAAATAGGCCTTAACATGAACAATAAGACCAAGAGCTACAACATTACCATAGAAAACGTTCATTGAAAACGTAGACTATTATATACAGAGTATCCTAATATTCCGTGGAGAGATAAGGTCTAAAGCTACTGGTTTAAGAAAATTAAGATTAAAGTTAATTAACCAACTTTTAAGGTATAAAAGTATCAGTAAATATTTTTATAATAATAATTTCAATACCTAATTAGGTATTGAAATTATTATTATAAAAATATTTTGTTTTATTTATGTTGTGTTTTATTTATCCCAGGGCAACGCTAAACCTCTTTTTTTTGTACGTGAGTTATATTGACAAATATAATACCACAGATTATACAGATTATAATCTTTGTTTTTTCTTTATTGTTTTTCGTGGATCCAATTATCGGAATCGGGCACTAGTTTGGTGACTAGTTTGCGCACTAGTTTGGTGACTAGTTTGGGGTAGCACGCCCACTTATGGCCTCTAAAATTGTGCACAGCGCCTGACCGGCACAGTTATTAGAGAGATATCGGAAAACCGAATAGCGTCATCCAGTATTTACGCGTACCTTATCATGGTTACGATATGCGCGAGTCAATTTTTAACGCAACACCCGCTAATAACGTTACCGCCTGACGTAATATGCGGATCAATTACACCAAGCGCTCTTTCTAAATAACCTATTATTATAGGTATTTGACAACCGGAGCCAGCCGGCGAGATCTTTTATTTTAGGTTATGTTAGTTAGTTTTATTAGGTAATTTGATATTTAAGTAGCTGGGGGATTAGTTTTAATTAAATAAATATGGCCCAAAATATGGATTCCACCTCTTCCAATACTAAAGAACCTATAAAGAGTCTTAGGTTTACAGCAGATGACGACTTAGCCCTTCTAAGAGAATTTGTTGCTTGTTGCCCTAAACCCACTGGCAGACGTTGAACGATAAAGCACTGGAAATAAGCACTTTAGCCCTTTAGTTTTAAAATACCTAGTAAACAAAACAATTTCAAAGTTTTAAATTCAAAGTTAGGTTAAGTTTAAATAGCGGACGCGACGCGATCAGAATTCTTTCCGATCCGATAACTATAAATGAAGAGAGTTAATACCACCTCACGTAAAGGAAATAACACCTGGCCTTATTAACGTCCATGCACGCTATTCCGTTTAGCGATATCTCTCTATTACGCTGTTTATTGTTATTTTACGCGAGCTTATTTTTGCGCACAGGAAATTTGACTCGTTTGCACATCATCATAAAAAACAATTTTCGTACCACGAATTAGGGACAAGATTTTTATCTGTATACTTATAGGATACCTAATCTGTGATAATACCAAATGCAGCAAGTTTTTTGAAGTTTGCAAGTAAGATATACTTATTTTTATCGGTTTTTTGGACGTGGTGTTTTGTTTAACACACACCCACTTTTTTTAATAAAATATTTCCATTAGATTTTTTCAGTTTTATAATTTTTTTTCATAATATTAATTTAAATCTATTAATTTCCCGCTTTTCATTCCAATTTTTTTTATTAGGATTAAAAATGGAACATCTTATGGCGAGGCTGTTCGTTTGACATACAGGCGACGCACAAAAAGTCATTTTTGCTCCGAATAGAACATGCAATTTTTTTCAAATGTCAGAAATAAGCTTTTAAAAAATTCCGTTCCAAACGTTCCATATAATATAAAAAGATTTAAAAGTAATACCTTGTATGTTTGAAGATCATTATGTTATAGATATAAACTATGGTTACGGATCGTTGAATTTGACACTTTATGTCAATTTAATAATATATTTTCGTACTTTTTTGCTTAGGCGTAAAAGTGCTTTACTTTTAAGCCTAGGCGTTAAAATGACTTTTTTTACGACTAGCCTAGCAAATGCAGTTTGACACACGGAAAACTCGATCTGAAATTGGCGTTTTGCAAACTGTTGTGTGCTAAGGATTTAGCGAACGACATGTGTCATTTTGCACACGACATGTGCCAATTTTAACATTTTTAACCTCCAGTGTTTAAAATGTGTTCCACTGGAAAGTGTCATCAAAACTGGCAAAAACTGAGTGAGTCAGCTGCTAATTTGTAGTCGTAGAAAAAATAGCGAAAAAACTCGTTCAAAAACTTCTTTGTACACTCGTTCGACCTGTGGCTCGAGCCGCAGGCAAGACCAAACCAACAAACTGTCGAACTAGTGTGCAAAACGTCGTTTTCGAAACTCGTTGTTTAATATACTATTTTTATATCGGCCATCAAATTAATACTTTTGTGACGAAAAGACTATTATTATTTTCGATTCTATAATATCTTTCGAAAAATAAACAAAAATCTGTCCGTACCGCCACTGACATCTCTCGATGCTCGCGACATTATTTTAACCCCATTGTTACGGTTTAAAGTTTATATAGAGCGGAGAGTTTTTTAAGGGCTCTCGTACAGCTCCCCGCTCCATAGAATTTGATCCTGGCAGATAACAAACACGCCAGCCTCTCTTGCAGCCTCCATTGTGTCCGCTTTTTCCTTGCTTTTCTGCATCGATTCTCGTTTTAATGTTCCGATAATGGGGCTCTCGATTAAAGAATTTCAGCGCCGAGGGTCGGATGGGGTGGGTTTTTTGATGCGACATCGAAGTATCAAGTTCGGGGATTGTCGTATTTGTTTACGTTTTGTGGTAGGTTCTTGGTGATTGTTGTTGGAAAATAGGATAGAGAATGCCTTATTTTGAAGTACCTGTTTCAAATATAGATATTTTGAGACGTAAATGACATGAATTTTATATTTTCTTCAATATGGTTCGTCTATTCTTGTACGGCACCAAACCAAACTAAAACATATACAATTTTATATACTAATTCATTATAATAAAATTAAATAATAAAAATATTGCAGTTATATTTCCACAGTTTAAGTGAAAAGTTTTGTTCCCAAATATCTACTACTACTATATACAGGGTGGTCCGAACTGTATTACGGAAACTTCGGCAGTATATACTGCAGATAAAAATAAGTCAAAAAGTTCGTATAAATGTATGTCCTAAAATGCTTAGTTTCAGAGATACAGAGTGTGGAAATTTCATTTTTACTTCGATTATTTCCAAATAATTTCTAAAGTACCGTCAATATTTAGATGAAAATTGGTGTCTGGAAGTTTTTTGACATGAGAAATTTGATTTTGAGGTCAATATGACTCCTACTTGTAGAGGGCGCCACCTACATATTTTTAACTGGTTTGAAGATTAATAACTTTTTGTCCGTACCGGTATAAAACTACCGAGTTTAAAAATATACATTTGTAACGTTTTCTACGTAAAAAAGGTCCCTTGGTAAAATTCGCTAGGAGTAATGATTCTCGAGATATTTGGATTTAAAATTATCAATAACTGTCATAACTTATGAATAATTTAAAAAAATAAAATGTTCCCAAATTTAGTCATTTCAGTTACGTTTATTATTTGTCAATAATGACATGTATTGACTATTTCCATTCAAAATATCTTGAAAACAGTTGCTCCTAGCGATTTTTACCAAGAGACATTTTTTACGTAAAAAATCACGGAAATGTATATTTTTTCACTCAATAGTTTTATACAGGTACGGACGAAAAGTTATCACTCTTCAAAACAGTTAAAACACATGTAGGTGGCGCCCTCTATAAGTAGGAGTTATATTGACATCAAAATCAAATTTAACATGTCAAAAAACTTCCAGACACCAATTTTTCGTCCAAATATTGACGTTCCTTCAGAAATTATTTAGAAAAAATCTAAATAAAAACGAAATTTCTACACCCTGTATCTCCGAAACTAAGCATTTTAGAACATACATCTACACGAACTTTTTTGCTTATTTATATGTGCAGAATATGCTGCCGAAGGTTCCGGAATACAGTTCGGACCACCCTGTATATTATAAACGCGTGTTCAAATAATATGGTGGAATATAATATATCAACTATAATCGAAACGAGATGTAATTAAAGAAATATCATCGTAACAATAGCTATTTTAGAAATGTCTAGGTTTACTTATTTCACTGAGATTTATGAAAAAAAATTCTTTGCCTCGGATACAGATACCGCCACGTTTTGGAAATAGCTTAAAACAAAACAAAATTGAACGAGGTAACAAAAAACGCCGAAAAAATCCCCTCACGCCCTCCTTACGAGTAGTTTTCAGGCGCTTTTAAGAATCGAAAGTAGGTCGAGGCAAACCGAAGTGGGTCAAGATAACTGGAAATAAATCGAAATTCGTCAAATTTGGGCGAAGAAATGCGACCTTGACATGATTCGAAGAGTTCTCCGCATAGTGTAGCGGCTCAAAAAGACCCTTGTGTTTCTCCTTTGAGAAGCAGGACAATGGTTAATTATATCCCGGCTTTTTATATGCACCGCGTAAAGATCGCACTGCTCGCAGCGATGCCCCTTTCTTCATCGTCCCCATAAAATCGATTTTAAGTAATTCTCGGCCGCATAATTGCCTTTTTTGGTTTTTGTGCCCGTTTTGATCTCGACCGGCCGGCGCGGCAAGTCGATGCAGATTCGATACGATGTTTACGTTCGGCGATTCGATCTGAACATCGTCGAGGAATTTTTACATTCAAATTAATTCGTCCTCGCCGATGAATGGTTTTAAATATTGTTGCCAAGCCACAGGAAGCTTTGATCAATCGAATGATAAAAGTATTTAAATAAGTAATTAAATGAATCGATTCGCAATTCGTTGAACACTTAATTAGTTTGTCTAGGTTACAACGTTTTTCGTCTTCCGATTTCTAATCTCCACCTCTCTCTATATCCCCCTCCATCTACTTCCAAACCTCTGTACAAAACTTCTTTATCAATACCCTCCCTCCAGCTCTTGCGTGGTCTTCTTCTTTTTCTCCAATTTAATATTTTCTTTGAGATTCGATGTTCTTCCATTCTTTGCACATACCATATTAATTGCTGAGTTCTAATGTCATCTACAATGTCGTGTTTTAGTTCCATTTGGCGTCTTATGGTTTCATTTGGTATTTTATTTTTTCTGGATTTTTCAGCCGATCTTCTCCAAAAGTCCATCTCCGTGGTTTTTAAGGTAATTATGCTTTTTACCATGGTCATAATTGTAAATTCTTTTTATTTTCTATTGTCAAATTTTTATCCTTTAGCATCAAAACTGCTTTTCTGCCTTGCATATTTCTCTTCCGTCTTTGGATATTTTAATTCCGAGATATTTGTAGCTGCTGCAATGTCTGATGACTTGTCCTGTTACTATTCGTAGGTTTTGTTGTTGTCTACCAATGCACACGTATTCCGTTTTTTTAATGTTCAGTTCCAATCCCCATTTTTCATAATCCTCGTTAAGTTTTCGGGTCATGCATTCCAAGTCCTCTATATCTTGTGCTACAACAGCCTGGTCATCTGCGAATGACAAGATGTACACTGTAGTATCATCATCTACTGGTAATCTCATATAACTACATTTTCGTTCAGTGTATTTTCCAAGTAAATCTTAAATAATATGGGCGATAAGCAACATCCTTGTCTAAGGTCTTTAGTGACTGTAAATCCCGGTGTTAAGCCATGGTTTGTTGTAATTCTGTATTTTGAGTTACAGTATAAGGATTTAACAACCTTTATTATTTGTGTTCATATTGCTTTGTTGCAGCGTCTCCCAAAGTCTCCCTAAAGGTATACTGTCGTAAGCTTTCTTCAAATCAACAAATAGAATATGAACTTCCTGATCGAATGCTGTTTTCGTTTCTAAGATTTGAGTTAATGTGAAGAGATGGTCTGCTGTGGATCGTCCTGCTCTAAGGCCTGCTTGTTCTTCAGCCTCCATATCAGCATATTTTTTTTCAATTCTATTTTTCAGAACCTTTCCATATAACGCTGCTAATGGTACCTGTAACCGCGAGTGTAACCGCTATTCCTCGATAATTATCGCAGTTACTTTTATCTCCATTTTTATGTATTGTTGATACGTATGACAGCTTCCATTCTTCTGGTACTTCCGAGGTGTTGAATCATTTTTGAAAACCTTGTATAATTATATTTGACTCATTGTCTTGGATATCTATAAATTGTGGTCTGTCTTCTGTAAGCATTGTCCCTTTTATTAAAAAATAAATAAATGCACTGTGTCTCATCGTCACACTTTTTTCATCAACGAACTACAGAAAAACAATCTCTCAAAAAAAAGTTTCCAGAAAAAAATAATTAAACGACATCGATTCCTGAAATACCAAACTGCCGTTAAATTAAACCGACTTTAAGGTTGCTTTACACGGATCGTTGGTCGGACATTTTCCTCGGTAACCGCAGCGGTAATAGAGTCGTAGGTAATGTGTACGGAGCTTAAGAGAAACGAACGGAAAAAGTAATAAAAAAGGAGTAAAACGAATTATTTGTCGAATTGACACAACAGCAGCGGAGTCGAACGATAGTCGCCGAAGTGTGACTGACCATGAATAAAATAATAAACATCTTGACCAAAAATGTCTTAATATAGCTTTATATAGAGTGTACCTTAAAAAAAAAGGTTCGTATTTGAACCGATGTTGTCTGATTTATGTTAATTACATAAATGTGATGTCAACATAAAAATTAAATTCATGAATAATAATATTTCCTAGATTGACGAAATTCAAGAGAAATATAAGATTTCAAAAATTGTATTCGTTATAATTTACTCTAGAGTTCCTCCATTTCTCATCTTCCATCTAGTTTAACGAATACAATATACGGGGCTGTTCACCACATACGACACGGAGTATTATAGCTAAACGATTAGATTTTTACAAATTGTGAGTTTTGGGTTCGTGGAAGGACTATTAGAGCTACAATTTAAAAATATTTAGGTAAAAAATGGCATAACACAATTTGATAGACAATTAAATTGTGCATCTAATTTTCATAAAATATACAGGGTGTTTCATTTAAATTAAACTATTAAGTAATTATTTAAAATAAATTTTTAGACACTCTGTATAAGGTAGTATAATTTTTCTTATTGCAACACAAAATTTAGGAAATAGAAATACTTCAGTACAATATTTGGTTTTAAAAACTTAAATACACCTAGAGAAAAAAAGCATTAAAATTATTGCTGTATTTTGACAAAAACCTAAATATTCCAAAAACGGTAAGTTTAAAATGTGGTAAACCTGAATCAAATTTACCTTTATTTTAATCGTAGAAACTAAAAATGTAATAATATACAGGGTGTTCCGATTAAAAAATAGAACTTTGATATTTTTTATTTATTTGGGACACTCTATATCTTGTAAAATTATTTTTAAATTGTAGCTCTAATAGTCCTTCAATGAACCCAAAACTTACAATTTGCAAAAATCTAATAGTTTAGCTAAAATACTCGATGTCGTATGTGGTGACCAACCGAGTGAACAACCCTGTATAGAGTTCCTCAATTGCCCATCTTCTTGTATAAAATTTCTATTTTACATTACTTTAATGTAATTTGTCCATAATTTATAGATAAAAAACAAAACAAAAAATAATAAATAAGCAGAAAATGTAAATGCAAAGGTACGAGTCACAATTAAGAAAATAATAATAATATAAATTAACAAATAAATACCGTATTCTCAATTTTCTCAGTTTTTAAAGTCTGTTAATAATCAATTTTATATTTATTTCAATGGTATTACCTTGTTCTATATACTTATAAAACTGAAACTCGAAGTAATTGGTGGCAATTCCTAACTAATTAAATAAAAGGAAAGGCGAATGCATATTTACATGGAGACCAATTAGAACTTTAACGTTCTACAATTTAATTCTCGCTCAATTCGATTCTGATTCCTTTCATGATGAAAGTTCACTTTATAGTTCCTGCAAATAAAGTTCTGAAACACTTCTTCTCCTTTTGCTTTTAGTTTTTTCATTAGCGTCTCGGCAGGGTTGTAGATCCAGGGATGCAGCACCCCAAACTTAAATGTAAATAGAAAAACAATTTTCTTCTTTACAATTTTTTCATATTTTATTATAAAAAAGGTTTACTTTACAAGTAAACTTTTACTAAAATATAGCCTTATAAAAATATAAATATTTAGGCAGGTGGTTGACTGAAAACTTGGATCAATCAGCAGAAATAAAAGCTCGAATAGAAAGAGCCAGAGCATCCTTTGTAAAACTCAAAAAATCTCTCTGTAGTGGAGACATCAACTTAAAGCTTAGATTAAGAATGCTAAGGGGTTACATATTTGCAACTCTACTCTATGGTTAAGAGGCTTGGACACTTAAAAAGGCCGAAATGGAGAAGCTTGAGGCATTCGAAAGATGGTGTTATCGGCGTATGCTGAGGATTGCATGGACGGACAAGGTTACAAATGTAGAACTGCGACGCAGAATTCAGAAGGATGAAGAGGTGATTAACACCCTTAAAAAGAGAAAACTTGTGTACTTTGGACACATAATGGAGAGGACCTAAATATGACCTGCTGCAGAACATAATAGAAGGAAAGATAAAGGACAGAAGGAGCCAAGGAAAAAGAAGAACATCATGGCTCAAGAATTTGAGCGAATGGTTTGGAATGACTTCAAACCAGTTATTCAGAGCAGCTGTTAACAAAGTTAGAATTGCCATGATGATTTCCAACCTCCATTAGGAGATGGAACCCGAAGAAGAAGAAGAAGCCTTATAAGCTTAATGTCTCAGGACTAATCTGAACATATCAGATAGAATCATCATAATCATTTATAGCTTATTCAACCCTTTCCAATTATGGTGTAGACTCACTCACATATTTAGGTACTCTCTTTGTAGTTGGGTCCATTGTTGTCTATTGTTGATTATGCAGTACGGTGTCTCGTTATTTCCCAAGTTGATTTTTTTTGCTGCCGCCCTCTGAAATTTTAGTTTTTGCTCTAAAAAAATATCCAACCTAAACAAGCTCTTAATTTTTAATTTAAACCGTGCCGGTATGATAATTATGATAATTTTCCCATTTAAATAACATTTTTCTGACCTTTTGCATTTAATTTTTTATCTCCAAAGCAAATGAACCTACAGCTTCGACAAAGACATACTCTAATACAAAATTTTATGCTCTACAAAAAAGGTCTCTTTGGTTTTGCCACAAAAACATTCCTTTAAAAGTTATTCGCGGTCAAAGTTGCACACTGAAAGGCGGTGAAACAATAACCTTAAATTATAGTTTTGATCAAATGATCACAGATGGCGCAATATTAGTTTTCCATATTAAAGTTGGTAAAGAAATAGTTTTATTGAAAAAAGTATTGCTCTAGATCCTTTTTTAGTCAAAATCAAAAGGACCAATTAGAATTTGCAGTGAATGGTAGCAAAATTTGATTATAAAGTATGTGTATAACTTTGACCGCGAAAGCATTGTTGATCACTTGTAGTACACATTGATTCAATATATTTGCTAGTCCTATTGATCCTATACATTTTCCTATATATTTCCTTGAATATTACCGCAAGCTACTGAGTCTCCCATTTCCAGAAACACCAAAAACTTTTGAGTTTTTCGCTCTCGACAAGGTTTAACTCCGATACTTCCTCTCTCTTTCAAAAAACGACAAATTTTAATATATCTCGAAAACAGTCCGACCTATTACTAAATATAAAGTGCCCTTGCTGGCTTTAAAGTATTTACAAAACTTTAGTTTCGAAGTGGTTTCAGTTTGGAAATAAACGGGACAAAGAGCGGAGATGAATTTCTCCGACATTTTAAATCTACGTCGGCATTCGTTCGCTGTAAACTATTTGGTTTAACTTTGTCGAGAATTGGGGTAGAGTTGAATTTTATTTATTTCTACTACAGTGATTTAATCTAGTTTTAATACATTTAGTAATTTAAGAAAATAGTTATTTTTTATATAAGACGATAAAATGGTATTTTATCGCCGACCGAAAAGATTAATTTCGGGAGACGATAATGCAATTTTATCGTCGTGTATAAAACAATTTTTTTTCCATAGCGAGTTACGTTTTAAAAAATATTCAGAAGTAATTATTTCAAGGAATTTATTACGAGTAGAAAAAATATTGTGCTGGGTTGGCGTTGGTTTCTATGTAACTTGACAAATAAATCGTCAGTTTTGAGTCAATATTTTTTAATTCTCTTTCGTGTCGATTGCTGATTGAATTGGAGCTAGAAATGGCTCAAAACGAAATAAGTAAATTACCAACAGATATTGCTGCAGGCTGAGGCGACAAACGCCATATCCAAATTATTCCCATTTAAGTCCTGAATAACTTATGAAAAGGAATACAAAATTTTTCAAAAATGGAAGCAACTAAAAAACGTGCGAGAAGAAATAAAGTTTTTAACCTATCCTCCCTGTTAAAGTACTATTTTATCTACTATGTTTGATAGATGTAAGGCAATTTTAACAGCTGCTATGAAAAAAAAACATTTTTTCCATAATTCCATAATTCCCTCAAGTAGTTACAATTTCAAGTACTTGAAAAGTCAGGCAATTGCTCACAACTACTTGATTTTTCTCAAGCTACTTGATTACTTCGCTTGATCTAAGGAACATAAGGCTTCTAACAGCTTTGTCGCCTAATCGGTTTCGGGTTTTGTGACAGTAAAGGCGACTCTAAAAAACTGTCTTTCAACAGGAGCTGATGACGCTGGTGTGGTTAAAAAATGCCTGGCCATGTTAGCTAAATTTGGAAAAACATTTTCGTGTCTTCGCCACCATTCTAAAATATCCTCAGAACTATCAGCTATTGAATCGGCTAAGTATTTGCCAATTCATCACTTAATTTACTATTGTCACTTCGAATTTCTGATGCGTCGATTTTTAAAAAGCAAGGAAACCATATCAAAAGGTGGATTAAATTACAATGGTTAAATTGCAATTAACTAGATGGATGAACATAACGACAGACGAAAGAATAGAAGAGATGGAGGAGGCCAATGCCCATCGATGGACCGAAGAAGTCAAGATAGATAGATAGACACTATGGCCATACACATTAATTATGCACTGAACGATTTGCACTGAAAGTTTCTATTGAACATAATCAATTCCGTACATCAGTTTTTGTTATTATCTTTTCAAAATTTTACTAAAAATGATTGTATTGTATTGTATTGTATTGACTAAGAGTGGGTCCCATGGGGACCCTCCACTGTTATCCACTATTGTGGGCCTGGCTCAGTTTCTACACGCTCTAATTTACAAGAGCGTCAAAGTTTACCCTCAAGACCCAGCCTCCTAATATAGGCCGTTATGTCTGAGGGCGATATGTCTCCTAGGTCTGATAGGTCTAGCATGGGTTTGCCAAACATCTCAAACCTGGTCCTGCTCCCAGCGGGGCAGGTACACATAACGTGCTTCATTGTTTCGTCATCTTCCATACAGAGTCGGCATTCGGCGTCTTCCACCAGTCCCGTCCTCTGTAGGTGAGATATCAGCGGGCAGTGGCCCGTGTACACTGCAGTGAGCATACTAAAAATGATACCTTTATTTCATGTTTCTGCTACGATTTGCATTCATTACAGTGCTTTTCAATGTGGATTTAATGAAAATAATTTTTAACAACATTCTAGTATGAATAAGCGAGTAGTTTTGATTTAATATTTTACACGTAGATATCTCAGTTTTGTATAATTTATAAAATAATATCATATTTATTGACCTAAATTATATAATTTATGAAATTGTTTTGCATGCAATCTATTTGATTTAATACATTAATATAAAATAGCACATTAATTAACTTGGATAGTTTTTATATACATTGCGTTAGCGAATTTATATAATCCATGGTTAATATCTGTACCGGCTCTTTACTCGATTATCATCTACCAAAAAATTTTTCTTCAATGAAGACTGATTTTTTTGTGTTGGAAAAATATCACAAAATAGTTGGAAACAATAAACTAAACAAAATCACTCTTTCACACGCACAAATAAAAAGTAATCCAAACAGAACTAAAACAACAATCAATCGGAGTTTGGCGCAATCGCAGTTCAATCGATATCCTGGTGTCCTGGACTTATGCAGCATTAATATGGAGCTGAGTTATGTTGTCTTTTCTTCACACGGGGTTAAATAGGGAACACTGAGTATATTTAGTTATATGTATATAGACCGGAGTTGACGACTCTAACCTAACCTAACCTATCTAAAAAGTTCTTCTAGACAAGAAGAGATAGCAATGAGTACCTTACATACATAAGTTCTGATTTGTGACTTTTTATTAATCTTTGATTATTATATATATATATATATATATATTAACGCTTTGTAAATTTACAAAAGTAATTGTAAATTCACTATAATAAAATGTTTTAGCCAAACAGCGATTTTGCAAACGAGTTGTAAAAAAAAGAACGGATGGTAAATTTACTACAATAATTTGTGGCAAGAAATATTGTTATTAAATTCACAAATTAATTTTTTCAGTGTAGAAAAAAATAATAAAACATGAAAACGTCGAAAAGAAAATTGAACCTAAAAACAGTATTACTATGCTCCACTTAACACTCCCTGAAAACAATAAAAATATGCTCTCCTTGTAGTTATAAAAGACACACTATCCACGACACAAAAGATGAAATATGGCGGAAATATTAACGCCATCGACTGGGCAACGAAAAAACATAAATAACCCTTATCGACGGCCATTTTTATTATCTCTCTCGGAACCCGGCCCGCGCACTCCAATTAATAAATTGATTTTTTGCCACCCCGTTCGACGGACGCCATTGTAAATCAACACAAACACCGGCCATGCCGGATAATTAGTCGTCATTTGTTTCCATGGGAAAATTGATATTTGCTCTCTTATCTTTTCGCGAGAACAATATATTTCTCTCTTGATTGGTTTTATCTCGTTTGCGACCGCTTGCTGCAAAAACTGCAATTTTTACTTTATTTCGCTTTTCTAGGTATTCTTTGACCGAATTGATGATTACTGAGTCGATCTATTTGTAGGCTGCTTGACTATCGGATAAGATAGATTTGATAACCACCAGACCTTAAAGAAAAAGTAGAATAAAAAAGATGAGATAAGTAGACGAATGAAGAAAATAAAGAGGGCAGTAAAGATTCACTAACACATATTATCTAGTTCCAAGGGTTTGATCCGTTTAATCCTTCTGATGTGGGTTGGGTTGTCGAGTAGCTGGATTGCCTCAACGCTGACGTGGTGGTGAAGTCGTTCTTCATGCCTCTTGGCGAATGAGGTAATAGTTTGGGTAACTGTGTCCACTTCCAAGTTCCTGTCACTGTTTCGGAGATACCTGAGGGCATTGACAATGCTCCTTAGTCCTTTGTTTTGGAAACGCTGAATAATTTCTTGTTCTTTCTTTTCTAATAAAATATATTTTAAGAAAAATTTGCCAGTATTAATATAAAATCTATACTAATATATAAAATCCTTAAGTGACTGACTCACAGATTAATCACGATCCTGCTCAAACAACTCTAGGTAAAAAGCCGGTGAAAATCGGTGAGTTTTTCGGAAAAACTCTTAAACACGTATATTTTATTTTGTTGTTTTACATATTTAAAGATTTTTTACAGGGTGTTTCATAAAATATGACCATTGAGTAATCACGATTCTGCTTAAACTGCTTGACGTTTAAAGCTGATTTTTAGCAAACGGATTGACTGCGGAGTGTAGAGGTTCGATAAGGAGTGGTTTCTCGAATCTCAAATTCCAAGAGGGTGAAAACGCCCCTCAAATATTACAATATTTGTTATTTAAAAAACGGTTAGTCTTTCGGGAAAACGCTTGGACACGCATAATTTATTTTGTTTTTTTACATATTTGAAATTCGCCATTACAAATTATTAATTCGACGCGAACGAAGTCGCGGATACACGCTAGTAGGTATACTAGCTAGTAGGTAAATTATTTGTAAATATCTTTTAAATAAAATCTGTGACAAAGATATTTGACAGTGTAATAGCGGCCTTAGTGAATGGAATAAGAAAATAAACATCGACATTAATGAAACATACTGCTGTGTTTACACTCCCCCTTTTTTACATCTTTCTTTCAAGCCTTTATTTATCTCAGTTATTAACGCATATAAACGCCTCCATTTTCCAAATTACATCGCATAAAAAACACCAAAATATAAATAAAAATCCGAATGGTTGAATGATATTCAAATAAAGAAAAACCGGAAAAAAAGCTCAATGGACTTATTTCCAGTCTGAATATTTTTCGTTGAAATGATTGAAAATTAATAAAAAGCATGAATTGAGCGTAGGGAAAAGGCAAGCTTTTATTTAATTCACATCGACGTTTGAATGAAAATGTATATATTTCCTTTCATTTATCCCTTATTTTATATCGTATCAATATGCCATAGTATTATCCTTTCCGGCATTTTGACGTCTGAATTCCGTTTATATATCCGACTTAAATTAATGGTTTTATATAATATATCGACAAAAAATGGAAACAGTCCCAAATATGGACAAAAAATGAAAAAAAAATTTACTTGACTGTAGCAATTCGACCTCATTCAAAAATAAAAATGAAAATATTGAAAAAACTATGAAAGATATTGAGTAACTGAATACGGCATTCGATAGGCAGTTCAATTTTCTATAAGGTTACAAAACTAGGGCGCTATACTGGATCAAAAACATTTTTGTACCCAGTAACTGATAAAAAATAACCTATTGCTACCAAATTTTGTGTACAGGGTGGTTCGAATTCGACGTTCATCATTGGGATTTCGGAAACCGTAAGAGATACAGGATCGGTTAAATGGAGGCAAAGTTACGCAATTTGATGCTCAATAAAATGCCGTATTGCATTTTGAAAAATTCCGAATACTTCCGAATATATGTATTCGAAAAAAAAACGGAATTTTCAATTTTGTTTTCTATTGTTTCCTGGCTTTTAACCGATCCTGTATCTCTTACGCTTTCCGAAATCCCAATGATGAACGTCGAATTCGAGCCACCCTGAACACACTGTTTTTTGTAATCTAAGTTATATGCCAAGGAAAAAAAGTATGTCCACAAAAAATATACCAAAAATAGAATGACACATGCATACCATTATCCTTATTATAACTGAAATGTCGCCCAAAATACATATTAAATAATATTCAAAAGACGACTGGTGGTGTTATTACGAAGCTCGAGAAAGAGCACAAAGGAACGCGACGGCGACATTGTCAGTTTATTGGCCTAAAAAGAAACGACTTCTCTAAATGAAAAGAATGAAATAAACCCTTTTTAGAGTCCTCAGTCAAAGGGATCCCAGAAAAGGCTTTTATGTCGGCGCGATGCAGAATGCGACAGAATGAAACTTTATTTAATAAGTTTATATATCAAAACTTAGAAATACAAGCGAAGAAAATTGGAATAAAAGAAGTTCTACGGTACAAAAGAATATTTTGCAAATTAAAGTCGAAAAAAAATAAGGAAAAAGATGTTGCCAGATGTGTTAGGTTTTATTCATTGTGTTTAGCCGACCATACCGACAGGTATGGTAGGCTATTAAGATCGGCAAAAAAAAAGTTTTTTTAATTTCACTCAAAATGAGTTATTTGGGTCATAAATGACATAAATACAAAATATTTTCATGGTGTCTGTCTGTCTGTCCGTCTGTAACATGAACTCAAAAACCGCTAAACCGATTTTAACCAAATTTGGCACAAAAATAGTGTGGCACTCGAGAATCTGGCCATTAGTTTTTGGTGGGGGTGGGGGTTGGTAAGAGGGTATGGGAGGGGGTTGAAAATTTTAAAAAATCGTAACTCCAAAATTACAGCAGCTGGCGAAACGCGGTTTTCAATTTAAGATTAGTACCCCAATGTATTTAAGGTTGCTCGTGGAACAAAATCACATGAAGCTGATTTTTGGTTAATATCTAGTTTTGGTCGCCCTGATTAACATATAAAAAGTCCCCACCCCTGCGAGGGTGCAAACCAGCCCAAAACCACCCCCAAAGGTACATTTTTTTAGTTTTCGCCCATTATCTCGAATATGGTTGATTTTTTCAAAAGAAGATTAGACATTAAAATTAAAGCCAATAAAATTATCTACAAACTGATGTATATAAGTTTATATTTTAATTTACACAGTGGCGTACAGCAAACGTTTAAAGTCGACATAGTCCATTTTTTTGTACATTTTTTAAAGTTTTCGTTATTTATTACAAAAATGGTCGATTTAAGAAAAAAATACTATATACATAACAAAATGGAATCCAGTAAAAATACCTACAAAATGATGTATATAAGTACATATTTAAGTTAACACAGTGGCGTACACTAAAGGTCTTTATGTTGGTTTTAATATTTTCCATCGTGTAGCGTAAAATTAATAGGTACCTTATTTAAACAAAGTGTTCTTCGTGGTCATCCTCGTTTTCATCAGTCTGCTTAGGGACGAGAACATTGCTACAGGACTGTCCTTGGCATTGCCAACAGAGATTGGAGCAATCTAATCCAGCTTTTCTGCATCTGCGCAGTTTTCCACAATCTGTCCTACAGTTGCAGAACAACAATTTTAAAATAAAATCTGGGGCAATGGGCTTATTAAGAGTTATTAGCACCAAAAGCCCTGTTTTTTTCCATCCCCAAGAGATATATAGCGGCCAATTCAATCCCCGACCATGCCTGAATTTGGTGATACACCCGCAAACTGTGATTGGATGCAGCGTCAGATGTTGGCGGCAGAGATGTCAAGGAGAAGGTCGAGTTGAGGCTTAGTCGCGCAGTATTGTTGTTGAATTTTACGAACCGTAGTTGATCTAATGTTTTTATTGATTTATCGGCTCCATATAAAATTAAAAGAAATTCTTCTCCTATAGAAATTAATTCACTTTTGTTGGTATTTGGCGTTAAAAAACTGCTACTTTCCTTTGTAATTCCGGATTTTTTTTCTAAAAGCTTATAGGTTGACAACTTTTCGTTTTTATAAATTGCCGAAGTTGTGTCACATCCAGAAATGGCATGGCAAAATAGGATAGAGGTTGTAAGGACACCTATCTCGTTCTGCAGGGAACCTATGTGCGTGCTTTTATTAAGTTTTGTAGCTTGGCCAGGTCTTAACATAAAGATGTTGTCGGATTTTGTTTTAAATAGTAGTAAAACCATTAAGTTAGTGTCTTCTCCAACCAATGTTACTCAAATATCTGATTTTCCTAATTCTAAAACTTTGTCCACTATAAGTATATCTGCATCACCGTCTGCCTGAAATATTTGAACACCAGCTTCCTTAAGTTTTGACTCAGTTGTTTAATAAATAACGACTTATTGTTCTTATTCGAAATGAAATGAAAAATGTGAATGGTTGATGGTTGCCATAGTGTCTTCCGAAAATTGGATGTCAGCACAAGTATTTTTTTCATACCGACCATAAAAAGGGAAAGTTGTCAACCTATAAGCTTTTAGAAAAAAATCCGGAGTTACAAAGGAAAGTAGCAGTTTTTTTAACGCCATATGCCAACAAAAGCGAATTAATTTCTGTAGGAGAAGAATTTCTTTTAATTTTATATGGAGCCGGTAAATCAATAAAAACATTATATCAACTCCGGTTCGTAAAATTCAACAATACTGCACAACAAAGCCTCAACTCGGACTTCTCCTTGGCATCTCTGCCGCCAACATCCGACACTGCATCCAAGCACAGTTTGCGGGTGTATCACCAAATTCAGGCATGGTGGGGGATTGAATTGGATGCTACCTCTTGGGGATGGAAAAAACAGGGCTTTTGGTGCCAACAACTGTTAATAAGCCCATTGCGCCAGATTTTATTTTAAAATTGGTGTTCTACAACTGTAGGACCGATTGTGGAAAACTGTGAAGTTGCAGAAAAGCTGGATTTGATTGCTCCAATCTCTGTTGGCAATGCCAAGGACAGTCCTCTAGCAATGTTCTCGTCTCTAAGCAGACTGTTAAAAACGAGGATGACCACGAAGAAGACTTTGTTTAAATAAGGTAACTATTAATTTTACGCTACACGATGGAAAATATTAACACCGACATAAAGACCTTTAGTGTATGCCACTGTGTTAACTTAAATATGTACTTATATACATCATTTTGTAGGTATTTTTACTG
This sequence comes from Sitophilus oryzae, assembly GCF_002938485.1. Taxonomy (NCBI): domain Eukaryota; kingdom Metazoa; phylum Arthropoda; class Insecta; order Coleoptera; family Curculionidae; genus Sitophilus; species Sitophilus oryzae. The sequence goes on from NW_022146254.1 coordinate 12,681,775, forward strand.
GATTCCATTTTGTTATGTAGTATTTTTTTCTTAAATCAACCATTTTTGAAATAAATAACGAAAACTTTAAAAAATGTACAAAAAAATGGACTTTGTCGACTTTAAACGTTTGCTGCACGCCACTGTGTAAATTAAAATATAGACTTATATACATCAGTTTGTAGATAATCTTATTGGGTTTAATTTTAATGTCTAGACTTTCTTTGAAAAAATCAACCATATTCGAGATAATGGGCGAAAACTAAAAAAATGTACTTTTGGGGGTGGTTTTGGGGTGGTTTGCACCCTCGCAGGGGTGGGACTTTTTGAATGTTAATCGGGGCGACCAAAGCTAGATATTGATCGAAAACAACGGCCCTGGAGTATAGGAATAATACTTGCAACAAAATTTGTAATAACATCAAAATCAGTCAAAGTCGCAGTTTTTGAGATACTTGATTATTAACATATTTTAGTATGGGCGGCTATACGTGCCTCCCAGCGCCAATTTTTTTAGTTTAAAATGTTTTATATGTTGCCAAATGGGGTTAGGTTTTGCAACCGTTTATCGTTGTCATCCGGTACATTGATACATTAAATTTAAAAATAATTATTCCCATTAGTACAGCAAACATTTTATAATGACATGTTACAACTTCCATATTTGCATTTGCAACATTAAATCTTAACCAAATAATATTATACATATATATTAATGCGACACATTTTTTATATAATTAATGATTCATATTTGTCACACGAGTCCCGGAATTTATACATCAATTAAATTTTCTTTGTTAGCTATTTATCATGCCATAATATTAACATAAATTTTAATAAATTAGCAACGAATTTAGCCGTTTCCCATTCATCCGAAATTGTATTATTTATTTATTTTAATTAATATTTCGCCCGAAATTAATTATAACGAATTTGTTATTTAATCGAACTGATACACAAAATGACCGAAAAAAATATATGCAAAAAACAAAATATACAGGGTTGTTCACCACATACGACACGGAGAATTGTAGCTAAACGATTAGATTTTTACAAATTGTAAGTCTTGGATTCGTTGAAGGACTATTAGAGCTACAATTTAAAAATATTTTTACAAGATACAGAGTGTCCCAAATAAATAAAAAAATCAAAGTTGTATTTTTTTAAATAGAACGCTTTGTATATTATTGCATTTTTAGTTTCTACGATTGAAATAAAGGTAAATTTGATTAAGGTTTATTACACTTAAACCTTACCGTTTTTGAATTTGTTTCAATTTTGTAAAATTGCAGTATACATTTTAAGGCTTCATTTCTCCGAGGGTATCAAAGTTTTTAATACTAAATATTTACTGAAGTTTATTTATTGATCAGTTTATTGTGTTGCAATAATAAAAATTATACTACCTTATACAGAGTGTCTAAAAATGTATTTTAAATTATTACTAGCTTTAAACGGCAATAACTTGTTTAATTTAAATGGAATACCCTGTATATTTTATGAGAGTCAGATGCACAATTTAATTGTCTATCAAATTGTATTATACGACTTTTTACCTATCCCTTGAAGTTTTCGTAGAAAATGCATTTTCTTATAATTTAGACCTCATTTATTAAATGTAAATATACCCATGGAATATTGACATTTTAGATTGTTTTTAAAACAACAAATGTACAAAATGTACAGGCTAGTAATATTATCGTTTTTAGTAAAACGATGATATTACTAGCCCATTTGTATGCAAAAAGAAAACTATTTAAATCTTTATAAAAGAGTATACCATTAATTAAATATACCACCAGTATTTCCGCCCAAATACTAATTAATTACATACTTTCGTTAATAAATTATTCTAAATAAATGTGGATTTGAATCAGAAATCAATATAATAATAAGTTATGAAAATGAACGTCTCTGTAGTTATAAATAAGCATTTGTCAAAAAATGTAATATCACTTTTAAGGTGTTTTTTACCACACTGTCTAATACACATAAATAATTCAGTTTTTTAGTATTTGGAACAATTATTATTAATCAACGCAAACAGTCAATTAATGTAGTTTGAATACTGGAATCATATTAATTGGTCCTCTTTACCAAATATTTAAACAGTTTTTTCTATTTTTTAATGAAATAATCGAACTATATTGACAATATTAGTATCTATACTCTTTAAAAATTTGGTACATCATTAAAAATAATCTAAAATGTCAGTATTCCATGGGTATGGGTATATTGATAAATGGGTTCTAAATTACAAAATGCATTTTTTACGGAAGCTTGAAGAGAGGTAAAAAATGGTATAATACAATTTGATAGACAATTAAATTGTGCATCTGATTCTCATAAAATATACAGGGTGTGCCATTTAAATTAAACAAGTTATTGCCGTTTAAAGCTAATAATTATTTAAAATAAATATTTAGACGCTCTGTATAAGGTAGTAATTTTTTTATTATTGCAACACAATAACTGATCAATAAATAGACTTCAGTAAATATTTAGTATTAAAAACTTTGATACCCTCGGAGAAATGAAGCCTTAAAATTTATACTGCATTTTCACAAAATTGAAAATATTTCAAAAACGGTAAGGTTTAAGTGTAATAAACCTTAATCAAATTTACCTTTATTTTAATCGTAGAAACTAAAAATGTAATACTATACAGGGTGTTCCATTTAAAAAAATACAACTTTGATATTTTTTATTTATTTGGGACACTCTGTAACTTGTAAAAATATTTTTAAGTTGTAGCTCTAATAGTCCTTCAACGACCCCAAAACTTACAATTTGTAAAAAACTAATTGTTTAGCTACAATATTCCGTGTCGTATGGGGTGAACAACCCTGTATTATAGCAAAAAAATTGTGTGTACAGTATGCGCGCATATTCGAAGTGAAACTTCTTACCAACAGCTATTAAATTATTATTTAAAATAATAATTAATAATTAATAATTATTTAATTATTATTTAATTATTTTTAATTATTTTATTAATATTTTTTTTTAAATTATTATTATCTACTAACCGCCTACAGGTAAAATATTTAGAATCTATTGGCCTTTGACTTTTAAGTAAACTTATTTACGATTATTTACAAACTCTTCCCTGAAAATTATTACTCAAATTATTAAATCCACGTTTAAATCAACTAAACGGAACGCATTTCGAAATTCGGAAACTGATTACTCGAAAACTGACTTTAATCCCAGTTAAATATTTAACTCTTTCTCGGGAGGAAAGTTATCAAAACCGTTCAGCTACAATTCGAAGCTTAGGAAAAAGGCTCGAAATCAAACAGAAAATTGAAAATTCCCTTTGAAACCGCTCTGCATCGAAGTTAATTTTGTTTTGATGCCCGTAAAGATAATCCCAGTCGATCCGCTACATTATTAATCGGCGTTCCTTTTCGGCTCCAAAACGGTTTACGCTAGGGGTAAGTAAATAACGGAATTAGATTCTAAAGTCAACACAGAAATGTCGTCGCGACGTTTGACGGAGTTAATGTTTTAATTCGTTAACGACGCACTCTTGCTAAATCGCGTTGGCATGAAGGAAAATGAATATGAAATTGGGAATGTTGTCAATTAAACGCTAATTTTTAATGGAGTTTACGGATGCGATAGATGTAGGAAAATAGCACGAAAACGATTAACCGAAATGGAAATTACCCGAAAAGGTATACAGGGTGAGTTTCCTACGATGTTCTCTATGGGCAACTCGGAAACTACTGGAGATAGAGAGTCGGTTAAAAAGGGAAAGAATTGCAGTTTTGTGGGGTCATAAATATGCGCCTTTCAGATTTTTGAAAAAGTTCATGGCTTACTAGATATTTCAAAAAAAAAAAAATTTTGGCTATTTTAAAAATTGTCCCTAATTCCATTATAATCTATTTTAGACAAACAGTGTTCAGATAAAAGTTGTAAATAATCACATTCTTAATGAGTTTGTCTTCTCCGATTTTTTCTAAAGCCTGTCATTTTTGACATATGACACCAACATATGTTTTTTTAAATGGAAACCATAGTTGGCCATGACTTCATAAAAAGCGCCATTTTTTAAGCTTTTCAGCGATATAAGCTATAATATGTTTCTTTCACAAAATTACTGAGTTATAGCCAATTCTTATCTTTCTTGACTAATTTCACTTAGTTAGCCATGGAAACAAGTTCAATGGTCGTTGCTCTCAGAAATATGAAATTGTCACATTCAATCTTTTTGAATTAAAATAAACAAAAATTGTAAATAAGAGTTTTTCAAATGAAGAAAAGCGTGTAGGATTATTGGTTCAACTTTTTTTGGCCATACAGCTTCGAGGATACGTTGACCGGTGAACGATTTTCAATGGTGTTCTAATTTTGTTATGATTTATTACTTATAAAAAGACAAAATATATTATTAATCTATATTATAAAGTTATTTTCGAAAATTTTCAAAAAATCCGCAATTGTTTTGAGTACATAAATGCATCTTTTTAAAACTGAATTTCTAGCTATTCTCACAGAACGACCGGTCGACTTAATTAAACTTCTCCTGTTCCGCCTCTTTGAGTGCCTCTCTTAATTCATAAGTTCTTCTGTAAACCTTGTTGTTAACCATATCGCATAAAAAAATCGATAAAAATAGATAGGTGAAGTGACCGAGGAGACCCATGCAATTTGGTCCACCTCTTTCTATCCCTGAGTCTAGATAATTATGATATAAATAATTTTTAACATTTCTTTCATTGTATGTTTGTGGGGGGGGATTGGGGTTGGTGTGTCATAATGAAAGTCATGTTGGAACCACTCTATTAATGGGCGAGTATTAATAAATTTAACTTTTCTAACATGTCTTGAAAACCTTTCTCTACAAAACGTAAGTAACGTTCACCGGTCAACGTATCCTCGAAACTGTATAGCCAAGAAAAGTTGAACCAATAATCCTACACGCTTTTCTTCATTTGAAAAACTCTTATTTACAAATTTTGTTGATTTTAATTCACAAAGATTGAATATGACAATTTCATATTTCTGAGAGCAACGACGATTGAACTTGTTTCCATGAAATTAGTCAAGAAAGATAAGAATTGGCTATAACTCAGTAATTTTGTGAAAGAAACATATTATAGCTTATATCGCTGAAAAGCTTAAAAAATGACGCTGTTTATGAAGTCATGGCCAACTATGGTTTCCATTTAAAAAAGCATATGTTTGTGTCATATGTCAAAAATGACAGGCTTTAGAAAAAATCGGAGAACACAATCTCATTAGGGATGTGAATATCTACAACTTTTATCTGAAAACTTTTTGTCTAAAATAGATTATAATGGAATTAGGGACAATTTTTAAAATAGCCAAAATTTGTTTTTTTCGAAATATCTAGTAAGCCATGAACTTTTTTAAAAATCTGAAAGGCGCTTATTTATGACCCCATAAAACTGCAATTCTTTCCCTATTTAACTGACTCTCTATCTCCAGTAGTTTCCGAGATACCCATAGAGAACATCGTAGGAAACTCACCCTGTATATAAGGATAAGACTACTTAATATCAAAAAAATGTCTATACCTATGTGGCGGATTCATCTCTCCAAAAATTCCTATATGAGTTATTTCGCCACTGCAAAAAAATCTACAAAATAAAATAGTTATTTTTTGTAAACACTGCTGGCGTTATTTTAATGGTTAGTTTTGACGTTGTTAATCTTTTCACTAATGTACCGGTGGAAAAAATCACTTAAAATAGTTAGGGATATGATCAAAATTTAAAAAATAGAGCAAAATTAAACATAGATAGTATTATGGAATTGTTGACACTTTGTGTTAAAACTACTTATTTTCAATTAAATAACCAAACCAAACGATTTTTTTTAACAAAATTTCGGTATGGGAATGGAAAAAACCTCTCTCTCCTTTACTAAGACAGATACTTAAATTTCACATCTAATCACAGTACAGGAAAACCCTGGTTAGTCGAGGTAACGGGGGGGGGGGGGGGGACACCCTCCTCGGATAACTGAAAACTCGGATAATCCGGATTTATTAAAAAAATAAGCACCAATACATACTTTAAACGGTTTATTGACATTTTTAACATGTAAATACATAAGTACGTACATATGTAGATACTATCTACATTATAAAACAGTGAAATAAGTATCTATGCGCTGCTGTTTCATATTGCATCTTCTTTTTCTCGCTGCCATATTTCTCCACCTGCTAAGAAGAAGCAAATCCGCTGGGGTTGCCTCTGATTGTTGTTCGATATACCTCAGAACTGTTTCCAGAGAAGCAAAACCTTCTTGATGGGTAATCTTAGTGGAAGGCTGTTCATCCACCTCTTCGTCATAGTTATCGTCATCTGATTTTTCGGTTTCCCGAAAAGCGTTCGCTATTTCTTCAATAGTCATTTCTTCTTCTAAATCATCTGCTGTAACCCATTCATCAACGTCTTGTCTTGTCACATTTTCGCAACCTTTTAAGTTTTGCATTAATTCTAATAAAATTTCTTGTTCTTCTGTCTCATTTAAATTTGTACAGGATTTTTCCATCCAGAACTGCTGGTAACCCTATCTGTCTCTGTTTACTAATCGTTAGTGCTTTTTGCTGCAAAATGGGACCTGACAGAGGGACACCTTTTGATCTTTGCTGAGTAAACCACGTGAATAAAGCTTCGTTAACTTTTTCATAGTCGCCTTTTTTCATTGATTTTCTTCTTGAAGACGAAGAGGCTTGTTTTATACACCATTCTTCTATTTTAGTGCATAGTTTCTGTTCCAATCTCCAACTGTTACCTCACCTACTCCACAATCTCGTGTAACAGTTTTAATTGTCTCTCCTGCTTGAATTCTCCTAATGGCTTTTAATTTTTCTTCAATAGGAACGACAATTCTTTTACGTTTGTTTCGTTCCATTATAATACGACAAACGAAAATTTAAACAAAGTAGTTGGTATACACTTAACTAGAACTCCACCCAGATAAATCTACTTCTCCGTAGTGAACGCAATAACGAGCTACATTCACTCAAATTTACATGCTAAAAGAGTCCAAAAATATAAATAAGGAGAACCACTCATACGGGCCAAGGGGATTCCCCGTCGGTCCCAACGATTTTAAACGGAAATATGTAAATATACATATAGTATATTTTAGAAGCTCGGTTAATATGGAGCATAGACGCGCGACCTCGGATAATCAGGGTCTTTAGATTGGATCGGTTAATCCGGAGCTCGGATAATTGCGACTCGGATAATTGGGGTTCTACTGTATAAGTGTAAAAAAGGTGTTATTAAAAGTTTATATGATAGGGCAAAAATAATACGTTCAGACTAATTCACTAAATAGAGATATAAATGACATAAAAAATACATTAATAAAAAACGACTATCTACCATTTTTTATTGACAAAACATTAAACGAAATACAAACCCAAAATCATAGATAGAATATACACAATGATAACAATACACAATATATACAACTTACAATTCCATACATACGAGGCGTTTCGGAAAAAATAAGGATAGGAAAATGATATAACAAACAAACAACTTTCAAAAAACAAAATGCACTTAGATCCATTTTAACACTAACCAATGAACACTGAACAACAAACAAAAAATGTAATGAATGTACCATGTGAATGTGATAAATTTTATATTGGTGAAACATGTAGACACTTAAATGTTCGAATTAAAGAATATAAAGATTAAAAAGATGTAGAAAAAAGACTCAAAGTCTCAATGGTCTTTCTGCATCTTTTTAATTTAAGCCAGGTCTTTTTGGGAACAATGGACGGCTTCTTTTGTTTTTAAATTTTTGGTGGACAGTTTTTTTAACTTTTTTTGTTTGAATGATGGTATTAACCAGTTGTTCCAGTAATTAATACCATTAAGACCGTAATTTCTAAAATTGTTTTACTATGTTAATCTCTTCCTGTCCTCCTCCAATCAAACCATCACGACCTAGTAACAACCGAAAAGGACAAAAACGTAACGTTTCATCCACTCCGCCGCCGAAATCGCATTAGCGATCTATTCGGGCTCCTAACCCAATTTCGCAATGAGTGATTACAGGATTTGCAGCAAATTATCGAGCAAAATCCCATCAGCCCTGCCCCTAAACAATGCCTAACATAATTCCTTCGTCTTTCGTTAGAGGCGCGTACAATTTGGACCGACCTTCGATTAAGGTCTGTTCACAGCATCCAGTTTCATTGTATATCTGCTGCGTCTTGGAAGAAAATCGTTATTAGTAGGTATATAGTCTGTCCAACGACAAAATCCTTGACAGTGATAGATGTGTCTGTCGTTTTAATTTCAAAGTAGTTTATTTTATTTATATAATAATAATAGCTCCCGTATATAGCGTTTAACGCCTTGGGAGTAGGAAAGTACAGCTTGCCGTACTAGAGCCGTTCGGTATACAAGGAAGGTAATGTGGCTAGCACTACGCTTCAACCGCCTATTATTATCTCAGGATTGTGAATCTCAAGTACTCATTTAAAGCTGAGTCGACCTAGGTACCCAAACTATTTTTATTTTAATAAAAATAGTCGGCTGATGCCAATGTGGGATTCGAACCCACTACCTTGAGATTGGTAGACGACAGCATGTACCTCTACGCCACCGGGCACCTTTTTTTTAGTAGTAGTTTATTTTATTTTACAAGGAAATAAGTTGGTACAATTGTAACGCAACGTAAAATTAAAATATAATTTTATTAACACATTACGGCGACGGTGCTGTTCGCCTGGAGAGCATTATAGGGTGAGTAAGGTTTGTGCTTAAATGAGCGCCACTGAATCTACCTAATAGTTAAATAACATTAAAGATTCAGAAAACTGTTATTAGGAAAAGATATTTGCCAAGATGGAACCTCATTCATGCAATAAAACAAATAACACAGGCCGACAAAAAAAAATTTTTTCGATGTAACACAAAGCTCAATAGGATATTGTGGTAGAATGAACCTATCTAATCACGAAAGTGGCAAAAAAAAAGTCGTAAGGTTTTTTTGTTACATTAATAAAACATCATTCAATATTACAATATTCAATATATTAAGATAGCTATTCAAAACATGATTTAAGAACTTCTTAAGCCTACATACCGATTATATTTTATAGTTTACACTCCTCAAACATTACTTATACCTAAAAAGTACAAAAACAATCGAAACGAGATCAAAACATAAACAAAAACTTTTACTTTTTCCTTTTATGAGGGACCGCGTCTTCTCTCTTCAAAAACCAACAGTAATCACCCATCATGGCTGGATCCCATCGTCCTTGATAACGAATTTCCATTGTCCTTATGTCTTGATGGAATCTCTCACCTTGCTCATCACTGACAGCACCCATATTTTCAGGGAAAAATGACAAATGAGAATGGAGAAAGTGAATTTTTAAAGACATTCGGGCACCAAGCGATTTATAAGCATCTAAAAGCTCATTAACCAATTGTTCGTAGTTCGCATCCTTATTGTTTCCCAAAAATCCCCTCACTACACTAACAAATGAGGTCCATGCTCTGAGTTCCTGCCTGGTAAGCGTGTCTGTGAAATTTGTGTCGTCCAACAATTTCCTGATTTGTGGTCCAATAAAAATACCCTCTTTCAATTTGGCATCACTCAACTGGGGAAAGACTTGCCTTAGGTATTTAAATCCATCACCTTCTTTATTCATAGCTTTCACGAAGTTTTTCATGAGGCCAAGTTTGATATGAAGAGGAGGCAGGAGGACGTCTTTGGGGTCTACAAGAGGGATATACTTGACATTTTGGGAACCCGGTTGAAATTCACTTCTTTCTGGCCAAATTTTCTGTACATAATGATGATTTACTGCACGACTGTCCCACAAACAAAGAAAACAGCAATATTTTGTAAATCCTCCCTGAAGTCCCACTAAAATTCCTATAACTTTCAAGTCCCCACATATCTGCCATTTATACCTGTTGTAGTTGATTCTATCTAAAAGCATGCGCATATTTTCATAAGTTTCCTTCATTGTCACTGAATGGGCAACTGGTATAGAGGGTTTTAAATTTCCGTTATGCAATAACACAGCTTTTAGGCTATATTTCGACGAATCTATGAATAAGCGCCACTCACAGGGAGAATGTTCTATAGAAAGTTCCTGCATTAAGCCATCGATATCAGTACATGCACACAACGAATCCTCCATACTGTAGAATGCAGAGAACGGAGCATTTCTTTTTTCTAAAAGTGGTGATTTTTGTTTCATTGGCTAACAGATTCCATTCCTTAAGCCGGGATCCAAGAAGTTCTGACTGCTGCTTTGATAACCCCAAGTCACGCACTAAGTCATTCAACTCGCTTTGAACAATCAAATGTGGCTTGTCGGAACCGCCCTCTGGGGTAAAGGTAGGATCAGTACACTGGTCTCCAGAGCTGTTTGATTCAATATCTTCCTTATCTTCCAAAACAATACCTTGCCAGTCTAAGGGCGCGATCGGCACTGGGAGATCTGCACCATGAAGAACAGGTCGTATGGCAGACGGCAAATTGGGATACTCGATCTTGTGCTTTTGTTTTTGGAAAAACCTTCAGTTTTCGTCAGGCAAAAATAGCAATCGTCAAAATGGTTAGTTGGTTCTCGCCATACCATTGGAACCGCAAATGGCATTTTTTCCTCTTCCCTTTCATCCACTGCACAAGCGACACGCTACAAGTAACGCAGCACACATGAGGAGCCCACTGCTTGTCTTGATCTCCAACCAAAACTCCAAAATACTTGAAGTAGGCTTTCTTCACATTTTCAGAAAATGGTCTGGCTTGTGATTGCACCATAAATTCTCCACAAATGTAACAAAATCGATCAGGAGACACTTTACAACTGCGGCGCGTTTGACTTGACATTTTCGTACTATTTATCTACACGCATAGAACAACTCACGTCGAAAATCAACTGAAAACTGAACTCTCTTATGTTTTTCACAATATATTATAGTGCACAAAATGCGTCCCTTTCAATCATCCCATCATAAAATTTACCTGTATGTAAACGAATCTACCTAGACTTAATACCTGACATCTATAAAATTGACTACCTGCAAAAAAGAGGCGTAATTAGGCAACTGAAAAGTGGTACGTGTAGGAGCTTCAGGAGTATTTTTTCTGTTATTAGAAGCATATTTTTATGAAGAAATTCTGCAACTGACTCGTGTTACAAAAATCATGTCGGCCTGTGTAAGTTTCTACTCTACTAAATCTAAATATATTAATTAAAATTAATGTTTGGTTATAAAATACGTTTGTTTTATAACAACCAGAAAAACAATAAAATAGGTTTAAATTTTGAAAATGAGGTTAAAATATTATTTAAATTTGTAATTAAAGTATATAATTGAATTGAAAAGTATATAATTATGTGAAATATTACAGATGTTGAATACTACTTATAGAAAAATTAATAAAATTAAATCAGACTTTACTATCTATACCTTTTTATAGTGTACCCCAAAATAAAAGTATACAAGCCTGGGTAACTTATCCAACAACAGCAACTGAGTACGGCAATGTTGAACAGGGTTGAACAGGGTGAACTCCAGGAACTACAGTTGCATCAGCAAGGCCACAAATCTTTGTTGAGTTGGAAAACACGGTGGATGTCTCGACACCATGTAATCACGAGCAAGTGAATGTTAAGATAAAACCATCCAAAGCAAGGAAGGCAAACCAGGAAAAGTAAAAACCAGAAAGAAATAACCAAAATCAAGACCCTGTGAACAATATTTAAATTAATATTTGTAGATTTTAGGTTATGACACCTTACCCCAAAGCGTAACTAGCAATTCATCCAGCTACCATCGACAATTAAAAAAGTTAGTGGATCCATTCCAAAACTGTCCAAATCTAATGAAAATTATTAAAAATCAGAATTGAAAAAAGGAAAAAACGTGAATAAGTTAACTTACCCAATATCTGGCCACATGGCACATCAAAAAACTAATCTATTTTCGTTCAGGCAAATTCTTATTCTTATTTTTTAAAATTTACAAAATTATTCAACAGCATTCAAAAATTATGCTGGTAATCCTCACAGGAACCAACAGGAAAGGATTTCACCAAAAAAGACGATCACCTCCCGATCGCCACGCCAATATGGCGATCGGAGGGAAAAGAACAATCATCGACCAAAATGAACCTCCAAAGATTTTGACAATCCAGAAATGACATCAGAAAACGGAAGTTAGCGGCGTTGCCGTACTGACCAAATAAACAGTACCCTTTGACATTATCTTTCTGCAGTACTAAATTCCACTATTTACCTATCGCGTGACGTCGTTATTTTACAGCTACTCCAGTTTTTAGTCCAATGTTTAGTACCATCCTTATACCATATACGAGATGCACTTATCTATGACGAGATCGTAATAGAAAATCCCAAGTACTCATTTAAGGCTGAGTCGACCTAGGTACCCAAACTATTTTTATTATATTTTATTAATAAAAATAGTCGGCGGATGCCGGGTGTAGGATTCGAACCCACAACCTTGAGATTGGTAGACGAGACCCAGTACCTCTACGCCACCGGGCACCACTACAGTATCTTCCGTTTGATAAAAAAGTGAGATAGGTTTGTGTAAAACGCATCCTATCTATCTTTGCTAATAACGGAAATACCGTATGATTTCAACCAAAATGGGCCACCCTATACATAGTTTAGATTTTATCGTTAATAAATTTTCTGGCAAGCGTATATTTACCATATAAACTGCCTTTATGACGCGCAACAACGTAAAACAAAGTCGCCGAATGTGAATCGGGCTTTAGCCGAACATTGTTCGAACGAGGCAGTAGGAAATGAGACGTTGTATCCCTCTAGCTGCTGCATCTCCTGTAATCACGCCGAACTAGTTGCCCTAGATGCAAAATTACATGTTTTCTCATCAAGGAAAATTAATGCCTCGCATCGAAAATCGGACGCGTTACTATGGTTAAAGTGTTTTGTTGAACAATTGGCGCGAGACCGAGCAAAATTGTTTATGAAGGAAGTATTTTTTCTTATTTCTTAGATCTAAAACAGCTATTTTTTACAGTTGTAAGTCAATGAGATGTTAATCGAGTTCATTTTTTCTTCGTTTGCTCTCACTATATATATATGGATGACCATATCTTCAGAAGAGCCATATATTTTTAACTAGATCACAAATGTATACCGAGTGCGTCTTAAAAGTGACTCACCCCTATAACTTTTTTATTTTTTCCGATAAAAAAAAACGAGATTTGGTACGTTAGTATATGACATAAATTAGGATTGATTGACGTATTCAATTCTTTTCAGTTACTTCCTGTTTCACCGGAAATGACTACAACTTATATATGTATATACATATCGGTCAAGAACGTCTTGCAACGTTGTCCGATGCCGTTTTTTTCGATGTTGGGGTTTCCATTCCATAATTTGTTTTGGAAGTCGGCTGTCATCCATCCTCTGGACATGTCCGTACCACCCAAGTTATTGGCGTTCGATGTCGGTTGCCAAAGATCTCTCTATTCCTATCCTCTCTCGGATTTCTTCGTTTCGGACTCTATCTCTTCAGGAAATTCCTAAGGTTCTTCTATAGGCATCCATTTCTACCGCTTTCAGTTTTCTTCGGTTGGCTTCCGTTATTCGCCAAATCTCTGCAATTACAACTTTTGGTTTTTAAATGGCATCCTCGGTATCTTTTTACTTTATTCGATAGAAAATGACACTCTGAATAGAATGACATATCATATGTTAATTTTTGACATTTTCACTTAAAACAAAATTGTATTTTAAATTTCAATCTAGACTGCCATGGCTGTGTCAAAAACATTAATTTTTAATCAAAGGGCGTTGTAAAAATAGATTTGACCGTCTAATGTTTTTAGTGTCTTGTCCTGGCCGGTTAAAAGATGCCCAAATCGTATTTTTAATCATATCTCAATTTTTTCAAATGGAAAGTATGTGGCTTATTAGCATATTTGAAAAAAGTATTTTTTATGAACAATTTGATACCACACACTTATTTCAAGTCAAATTTTCGTTATGAATCGCATGTTGCAATTTCAAATAAACCATATTCGAAAATGTTAAAAGTTGGCCGAAATTTTTGGTGCAAAAACTGTACACTAATGATCATAATCGAGGAATCATTGAAAGTAATAAGCTTTGAATAGCTTTTAACAGTGTAGATTGTCTCTATACTTTGTTTCATCCAAAATGTACACTGAAGATGCAACTTCTCTTTGGATAGCATTAGTATATGTTTGTCTGCATTACTGGATTGACTTTTTTGTGATCTTTGTTGTGGTTTGGATGCTTTTTAAATGTACTGTGCTCCTTCCTTTAAGGGCACCGAGTAATAATCCTATTACCCTATTCATTATTCTCATCGGTATAGTCAACGTCTCATTTTCTTCGCGCGTAGTAGTGCCTTGGCTTTAAAAGAATAATACTCCCATTATTCATTTTACCTTCCGGACAACTATCCGAAAATTATTCATAGCGCTCAGAAATTGAAACATCTTCCCATATCACCACACTATAGGTGGGTGGCTGACCAGCAAATCTCTAGAATGCTGGAAAAATTCACTAGAGCAGAGGTAGGCAAAAACATTTATAGTAGAACATTCGCCAAAATTCACGGATGAACAAAGAACGGATGAACAAAGAACAAAGAAGAAGCAAAGTCAGAAAGACAGTGAAAGGTGTAGTGGGTCTACTAAAGACTAGCTTCTACGTCCCACTAGTCAACTCGCATACCCAACAATGTTGTCGTTTGTTGTCCCTTAAGTTCATGATTTTCAATTTTCAGCTAAACTAGAGACGTTTATTTTTACGGCTTATTTCAAAGTTTGATTGTTATTTGGTTTAATTTGTTAGGACGTTCTTAATAATAGTCAGAATACTAGATAGAGTTAAAATAAGTGAAATGAATACCAAGTTTTGTGCGTTTTAGTGTAGGTTTTTTATTCTGTTGTAATCTAATATTTACTAGATAATTAAAATTTGTTTAAAAATTAAATTCAAATTTATTTTTTTTCTATTTATCCAGAGTGGACCCAACCATCTAGAAATATTTTTATCTACTATTTTTGAATTCAAATATTATATTTTCTTTATAAAAATATATCTATAAGATATATTAACAAAAACTTCTTTTGATAAAGTATTATTTGATTTACATTTCACTGAATTTGAATTTTATTCTGAGCAAACATTAATCAAGCCATCTAGAAATAAAAGGTTCAAAGATTGCAAAAAAGCTGATAAATGTGTGAAAATTCGTTAATACTGATTTATCTAATATAAGTTAATGTATAAACAGTGTTCTTTAATTTTAATTCATTTTATATTAATAAGTTAAGAGCTTTATATTGTTTTTTTTATTTCAGATGGTTTAATAAGCTTGCTTGGCTTTTCTTGGACGTTTTTCGTGTTAAAAAGTCTTCTTTGTTAGATAATACTTTTGTTGCCAGCTTCTTTTGGTTCTTTATTACATTGTGTCAAAGGTGGTATATCTATATACTGGAGAGCTTTTAGTGTTGGTCCAGTAGAATAAATCATCATCATCAACCAGCCTGAAGTGTCCACTGCTGGACGTAGGCCTCCCTCAAATCCTTCCACTCTTCTCGGTCCTGTGCCACTTGGATCCAGTTTCCCCTAAATCTCTTCAAGTCATCTGACCATCTTGTCGGAGGTCTGCCTCTGTTTCTGAGAGCATCTTGTCTTGGCCGCCATTCTAGTATTAGCTTGGTCCATCTATCATCCGTTCTTCTGGCAATTGCCCAGCCCAGTTCCATTTGAGTTTTTTAAGCAGATATATAGCATCTGTTATTCGTGTACGCTGTTTTATAACTGTACTGGGTATCTTGTCTCTTAGAGATACACCAAGCATTGCTCTTTCCATAGCTCGTTGGGCTACACGGATTTTTTCTATGGACTTTTTCGTCAGTGTAAGTGTCTCTGCGCCATATGTAAGTACTGGCATAACGCACTGATGGAACACCTTCCTCTTTAAGCACATTGGTAGATCTGATTTTAACACATATCTTAGTTTGCCGAATGCTGCCCATGTTAGTCCTACTCTTCTTTGTATCTCGTGCGTCTGGTTATCGCGGCCAATTGTTATTTCGTGCCCCAGATATTTATATGAATATACTTGTTCTATATTTGCTCCGTCTACCGAGACATTTCCACTAATAACAAGATTAGTCATTAGTTTGGTTTTTGAATAATTTATGCGTAGTCCAATTTGATCTGACGCCCGTTTAAGTGTTTTTAGCATATTTTGAGCTTCGTGTATTTTGTCTGTAATCAGCACCAAGTCATCAGCAAAACGCAGGTTATTGAGCATTTCCCCGTTAACATTAATGCCCATTTCCTCCCAGTTTAGTCTTTTGAACATATATTCTAATAGTGCTATGAACAATTTGGGGGAAATTGTATCGCCTTGCCGTACTCCTCTTTTAATACGGAATTTATTTGTGTTTTCGTGTAGCGATACAGATGCTGTTGCATGGTCGTATATATATTTTAAAAGGTTAGTATAACGGGTGTCTATACGACATTCGGCTAGGGCCTTGAATAATTTGTGTTGATCGATAGAGTCGAATGCCTTTTCGTAGTCGACAAATATTAAAATGAGGGGTTTATTATACTCAACACATTTTTCTATTAGGGACTTCACCACCAACAGATGGTCATTTGTACCGAAGTTCGATCTAAATCCAGCCTGTTCTCTTGGTTGATATTGTTCTAGTTTTAGGGAGAGACGATTTGTGAGGATTTTTGTGAATAATTTGTATGTGTGGCTCAGTAAACTAATAGGCCGATAGTTGGTAAGGTTTGTTTTGTCCCCTTTTTTATGTAATAGGATTATATTGGCATTATCCCATTCTGATGGCGTTCTTCCTTCGACAAGACATTTGTTGAATAATATTTGCAAAGCCTTGAGAACCTTTTCTCCTCCTTCTTTAATGGCTTCAATAGCTATATTGTCGTCACCGGGAGACCTATTATTTTTCATAAAGTTTAATGCCGCCGATATTTCATCTAAAGTAATATCTGGGATTTCTTCTGAGCCTTGATTCATCACAGTTGGTATGGTACTATACGAGTTTCTAGGGTTTGGGTTGTCATATAACTGCTGGTAGAAATTTTCCGTAACACGCAGAATATCTGCTCTATTTGATGTTATCTGTCCTTCTGCATTTTGCAATTTATGAATTAGTGCTCTCTCTATGCTTGCCTCTTTTTTGAAAACTTTTAATTCTTGATTTCTCTCAATGAGTTACGTTATTTTGTTGGTATTGTGGGTTCTGATGTCTTTCCTTATCTCTTTTGATATCTTCTTGTTAAGTTTCCTATAATCATCTGAGTGTTTGTTTATCAGAATTCTACGTTGCTTTATCAGATCTTTAGTGTTTTGGGTTAGTTTTGTGTTTCCCTGATTATCCTTTTTAGGACAATTTTCTTTAATAGCTTGCGTTAAAATAGTTACAATGTGAATATTTATATCTTCAATTTCCATATTTTCCATTCTTTCCAGATTTCCTAAATTTTCAGCTGCCATTGCTCTATATTCTTCTGGCTTTTCTGGTGTTACCCATTTTCTCATGGTCCTCTTCCTTATCATTTTTCGTCGTTCAGATTTAAGGTTGAATGCAATTCTAGTTCGAACTATTCGGTGGTCACTTCCTATGGAGAATTCGCCCAATACGTGTACATCTCTAATTATCCATTTTTTATCAGTCATGATGAAATCTATCTCGTTCTTGGTAACTCCGTCCGGATTTGCCCAGGTCCATTTTCGATTTGGATGTTTCTTAAAGAAGGTGTTCATTACATATAGTCCATTTTGCAGTGTGAATTCGATCATTTTCGCTCCTCTCTCATTTCTTTCACCATAACCCTATGTACCCACGCATATTTTTGCTTCATCTTCTTTTTGTCCAGCTTTAGCATTAAAATCATAATAATAGAATAAATACTACTAAACTAATATCATGATCCCGTTTAAAATGTTAATGTAAATCATCTTTAGCACATTTTTTTTCTAATATTTTGTATAGGGACATTGGTATTATTTAAACCATCACATAAAACAGTTCTATTATTATCCCTCAATCAAGAATACTAAGCTTAAATTTTTCATTCATAAAGAGGTTAAAGAAAGACACAGTCAAAGTCTATGCACCATCATTACTAATATCCTGGATGACAATGCTTACACTTGATTCTGCCTCACTTCTTTGATAATTTAGTCAATCACCTTGTACCACTTGTGCATGTGATTTTAAATGCCATGCTAAACTCTTCTTTGCACTATAATGTGTATTCCCTAAAAAAATTCACAGGTAAGTGCAGATACTTTAGTTTTTAAAGGTGCTATTTCCTCTATCTGATTTGGATCGCAGCAAACACTGCTTTTAGAAATACTGGTATTCATTGCACATATTTATTGACCAAATAAATTATATGGGGAATGTCATCGATGTGCGTTTCCAAGATCATACGGTATATGCTATGGGTAATATGTCTTGTATATGTAAACCGTTCATAAAATAAGGGGACAGCAAACGGCAACATTGTTGGGTATGCGAGTTGACTAGTGGGACGTAGGAGCTAGTCTACTAAAGCCATGTGCAGATTCTGTCAATCTGAAGAAGAAACCACAGAATATTATTATGTTGGTGCGACAGTCTGGCATATGTGCGGTTCTTTTTACTAGATAGTTATTAGTCTTTATTTGATAGAGAGTTATATGGGGGATTCAGTCTTCAAGTTGTTAAACCTTTAAAAAAGAATGGGACTGGAGGATGTAATTTAAGGATCAGAATAGATCTGAAAAGGTCGCAGTGGATTAGGCCGATGGCCACTTCGAAGTATCTACCACTACATGAACTATCTTCTCAGATTTTTGATGCAGAACCACTTTTCCATTTATAATTAAAATGCCCTGTCTGAAAATTAGTTTAGGTACAGTGTAGAAGAAACCAATATCCTGTAGAATGAAAAATGCTAAATTAAAATATATTTAGACTGAAAATTGTTTCTTTATTATTCCAGATCTAGAGCATAAAATTATCATAAATGCCCTAAGTTTCTTTACTACTACTCCTCGCCACTTAATTGTCTCTCCGTGTCAAAACGTCTTCTTCACGTTATCTCTATTTGTCTCCGCTCGCTGTACGTTCCCCCTCGTGGCAAATTTACGAACTACATAAAGGCTACGAAGAAAAGCGAAACGCTCCCAGTGCTGCTAATGGCTTATTTAGCATTCGCCGGAGCCTGAAACTAGTCTCGGGCCGGTTAACGACGTGACCGAATTTTATAGTTTTGTTTAATTTTATGGTAAGTTAAAGAGCAGTAAAATTAAATGAGCCGGCAGATATTTAAATCGAAGTCGCGGAGAGAGGTTTCCGCGAAGATGTCGGCGGAAGAGGGTTTTTGCGCGGCTATTTTCCGTATTCTTTGATGTCGGATGATTCGTGTGAAGATTTTTATTGGGAGCTGACGTGCCGAGCTTTGTTCGTTAAGTACGGGACTTTTAGCTTAATGCCTCTTTTTTCCCCTGCTAAAGATATTTTTGACCTATTTTCAAATTTATATTCAAATTTTTTATTCATGTTAAATTAGCATTCATGTTTACAATCGTTAATATTATCAAGCATTTCAAGATACAAAGTAAAATGAAATAACTATATGTAATACATAAACAGGGTGGTCTGAACTGTATTCAGGAAACTTCGAGCATCATATTCTGCAGATAAAAATAAGTAAAAAAGTTCGTATAAAAGCATGTCCTAAAATGCTTAGTTTAGAAGATACAGGGTGTAGAAATTTTATTTTTATTTCGATTTTTTCCAAATAATTTCTGAGGTTACGTCAATATTTGGATGAAAATTGGTGTCTGGGAGTTTTCTAATACGACAAATTTGATTTAGATGTCAATATGACTAGAACGATCGTATGTTTGATGCTGGGCATAACAGTTAAAATCGTATTTAAACTTTCAATACAAATTTCTTCAAATACATATTTAGAAAGCCATAATTTAATCAATTAGAATCGAATTTTATTGAACAATTCATCCTAAGCTATATATTATGGTACACAAGATATGCGTTTCTTGTTAAAGATATTTAATAGGTGGGAAATTTATAGAGCAAATTATGGATTAAATAAATGACTTAATTCATGTGCCTCATACAAAAGTTTTAGCCCATATTTTAACGAATAATTTAAAAGAAATTTTGAAACAGTTGGGTGTTTATTTAACTCTATTCTCCGTGAAAATATACATTTTTCTGCGAAATTTATTATAGTTTGCGTCTTTCTTTCGTAATTATCAAAAAGTCCCACCGAGTCCCGATTATTTGTTGGTGGGTATGACTTCTCTATTTTATGCTAAACTTATGAATACAAAGTTTTATTGCAGCCACTTGCAGCAAAGATGGCTATGGAAATTTTTGTTTAAAATTTATTTTTTCGTGATACACTATACTAAGCCTTTGAAAATTATTGTTATTGAATACCCGTTGGTATTAAAGAACTGGACAAATCGCAAGATCATAATTCATATAGAATAAAAATATGTAATATATAAAAAGTTCATTAAGTTTTGGAATAAGTATGAAATTATGCAGTTTAATTTGTAATAGTCAATTTAATACGGAAATTCAAATAAAATATATATTCAGGAAAAACACCCCTGCGCTATTCAGTAAGTTGTCTATAATAAAGTTATGACTATTTTTAACAAATTTGAAGATTTTAGAACACGTTTATTCAAAAAAATGTCTTAAGTTAGAAAATTTGCATAATTGCTGAAAGTCCAGCAAATTGCATTGGGTCGATCCACTGTGCGCCACCTACATGTGTTTTAACTGTTTTGAAGCGTAATAACTTTTCGTCCATACCTGTATAAAACTACTGAGTGAAAAAATATACATTTCCGTGATTTTTTACGTAAAAAATCTTTCTTGGTAAAAGTTGCTATCAGCAACCGTTCTCAAGATATTTAGAACAGAAATAGTCAATATATGTCATTCTTCTTCTTATCACGCCCTCTTCTGCCGAAGGTTGGCGATCCAAATGGCAATTATGGCTCTGGAAACTGCAGCCCGGAAGATTTCCGCAGACGAGCGTTCAAACCATCTCCTCAAATCTTTTAGCCATGAGTTCTGGCGTCTTCCTACTGATCTTTTTCCTTGCACTTTGCCCTCTATTATGAGGCGCAGTATTTGGTATCTACCACCTCTTATCACATGACCCAGGTATTGCATTTTTCTTTCCTTGATGGTGTTCAGTATCTCTTTCTGTTTCTGCATGCGCTGGAGTACTTCATTGTTAGTGATCCTTTGTACCCATGAGATTCGCAGCATCCGTCTGTATATATACATTTTGAAGGCTATTATGAGGCGCAGTATTTCGTATCTACCACCTCTTATCACATGACCCAGGTATTGCATTTTTCTTTCCTTGATGGTGTTCAGTATCTCTTTCTGTTTCTGCATGCGCTGGAGTACTTCATTGTTAGTGATCCTTTGTACCCATGAGATTCGCAGCATCCGTCTGTATATATATATACATTTCGAAGGCATTCTCTTCTCGGTCTGTGAATTCAGTGTCCAACTCTCACATCCATAGAGTAACACAGAGAAGACGTAGCATCTGGCCATTCGAGTTCTGAGATCCGCACTGAGGTCTCTTTTTGTAAAAAATTATTTCATTCTCACGAAGATTTTTCTCGCTTGCTCAATTCTTGAAAATATTTCTCTTTTCGGGTCGCACTGACTATTGATGTTAGCTTCTAAATACTTTATTGAGGTCACTTGTTTGATTGTTTGTCCCTTGACACGCAGGTGTGCATTTATTGGAGTCTTAGAAAAGACCAATAGTTTGGTCTTGGAGACATTGAGATGCACTCCAAACATCTCACTACAGTGGACTACGGAATCTATAATGCTTTGCAGTTCTTGTATATCGTTGGCTATTATAACCGTATCATCGGCATATCTGATATTGTTTATTGGGATTCCGTTGAACTTGATTCCGCCCTGGATTCGATCCAGTGCTTCTCTAAATATAGTCTCCGAGTACAGGTTAAACAGGAGCGGAGACAAGACGCAACCCTGCCGAACACCCCGTCTAATTTGTATATTTTCCGATGTTGACTGCTTCATCTCAACTACCGCCGTTTGATGCCAATAAAGTTCTGATATGAAACGTAGGTCTTGTTCGTCAACTCCGGTTGTTTTTAGAATTTTGATCATCTTCTGATGATTAACACAGTCGAACGCAGTCTATGAAGCATGCAAATACATTCACATTCATGTCTCTACACCTCTGTGTCATTACATTTAGGGAGAAGAGTGCTTCACGCGTTCCGAGTCCGTTTCTGAAGCCAAACTGTGTTGTCCATCTGATTTTCGCACTTCTTGTAGATTCGAGTGTGGATGATTCTAAGAAAGGTTTTGAGGACATGGGACATAAGACTTTATCATCCGATAGTCATCACATTGTCAGGCGTTGGGTTTCTTTTGGCAGGGTTACGAATGTTGATTTAAGCCAATCTGACGGTATTTTGCTTGAGCTATATAATTTGTTAAATAATGCTATTACCAAATCTAGACTTCTGCTTTCGTTATCTGCAATGAGTTTAAGAACAAAGAACTAAACTAAAAGAAAAATCTTGTAACTTTAAATGTAGTAGACAATAATTCAGAATTGAAACTAAAAGAATTTCGGACTTGTGTCAAGAAGCCATTGTCTTTGCTTACACAATGTTTAGGTCAGACCGTTATCAAGTGTGATCCTAAGACTGGATCTTTAATGTTGTTGTAATGTAGAGCCTTCCACATCATCGAATAGGGATCGATTGTTGGCTGTGGTTCCTCGTTATCGATATTTGGTTTGAAAATCCACTAATTTATTTAAACGTTTTACTTATTGAAATACTCCTGTAAAAGGTATTGCGTGCCGTTTATTAAATATCGAAATTCAGCATAGTCATTTTCGACCTAAGAATAATCATGTTAAGTTAAACAAGCTGGAAAAAATTCTTCCAGAAATGTATTGCCAGAGATCGGAATGTCAGATAATATCCAAAAATGTAAGGCGAACTTGGAATTTTATCGATCAGCCACAAAATAGAAAGCTATTGAGGTGTATCATGGTTAAGTTATATTTATCTTAAAACAAAAAAAGGGAAATGTAAATATTAAAACAATAAATAACTTTTTTTTTCTATAAAAGTCTGTTTATTTAGATATTTTAAATGGATTTTCGCTATTATATTGTTTTTTTTTGCAGGAATAGAAGTATCTGGGCTGAAAACTATAAACTCCGAACCAATAACCTCAGCATCCTTCGGGCAGAAACTTACGCTATAGAAAAATGCATACAACTTATCATAGATAGGAACTCTCGGAAACAAGAAATAGCTATCTTATCCGATAGCCAAGCCTAAAGAGTGATCAATTCAGCAACCATCAATTCAAAGTTGGTCAAAGAATGCCTAGATAAGCTGAACAAATTAGGCAAAGAAAATCGTTAAATATCGATAAAAAAACATTATCGTTTCAACCGTAATCTGAAAAGATTAAATAAATCATTATCTCCCACAGCGCATTTTCATCCATTATAACGCAAAATATCATTTGATTAAAATATCTACACTGTTATGAGTTATTTATTTTCCGGCACGCGGTATTTGCTCTGGAAAGGTCCAAATTCTCCTCCTGTTTATTTTACCAGGATTCTCCCGGTTCTCCAAAACATCTCCCCTCTAACCTCTCTCTTAATAGCATCCCCTCCTCGCGTTCTAGTTCTTCACCAAACCGTAATAACGTAAAGCTAATATTTGTCGGCTGGATAAAACAGGTTTTTCCATATATGGAGAAAGAAGAGGAACAGAGAGAGACGGGGAGAGTGGCTTTACCGTACGATTATGTAAGAAAATGTGCCTCGGGCTGTTCGGTGCTTTTGTTTTCCCAGCCTACTTGCGTATGTGGGAGGAAGAATTGCGGCCTTGTCTCTCCTGGATTTTATTAGGTAAATGCTACTGTTTTTGTTGTTTATATTGAGAGGGAGATTTTAAATTGCAAAAAATTTGTGTGGGGCTAATATTAGTAACGTAACGATAATTTATTTTTATCCACTGTTCTTCAACACGTCCAGCAAAATTGGGACAATCAAAGCAAACCATTCCAGGCCAGGCCGTATACTTTCCACTAGTGTCGTCAATTATTTGCCACCCTTTCCATCCCTCATCTTTCACCCCCTCACCCTCCTCGGTATACCCTTAACCGCCACTACGGCCGCGTTCAATGAGACTGTCATTTGTCGACAGATGTTTATTCGCGTCATGGCACACTCGAGTATGACGACGAGGTCAGGTGGCCGACGGGCCGCGAAATCGACGTTTCGATGTTTCCGCCGGCCGCATCCCTGGCGTTTGTCTTCTGGTTTAGCAAAGCCCGCTTTAGGATTTGTAAAAGCAAGGTTTGTGTTTAAATCTTGTTATACAGGGTAATTCCCCATCAAAAAATGTGGAAAAAGTCCTTGAAGGGTCCAGAAATGCATAATTCTTGAAGACCCAGGATGTTAAACTTATGTATGGAAGGCAAACGGAACGGATAGTGTGCATTGTCCTATTCATTTACATGATATAATATATTATGTATATAGACTGTATCGGAAACAGCGTTGTCATGTTTTTACATTTGTACCAGCTCTGTTAAAATTTTGCTGATATTTATTTATTCTTTCAGCTCTTAATTAAATCTATTACCTTTTTCAAAAGATACATATTTTTAAAATAAAACTTTCGTAATGATATAAATTCTACAGGGTGAGTCAACGATAGAGTAAAGTCCATTATCCCATTTGTTTCGAGGTTTAGAAAAAAATATTAAATATAAAAGTTATAGGGACGGTTAAGATACACATTTTAAAATTATTATAGAGTATACAGGGTGCTTCAAAAAAGTGTGGCGAATATAACATATGTTTTTTTAAATGCAGCACCCTATTTTTTATTTTATTTTTGGATTCTGCGTAAAATTCTATGACTTTTTTTTATATATAATGTTATATAGCTAAAATGAAAAGTTTTTGTAATATTTAAATTTGTTTAAACAAATGTTAGATTGCAGTATGATAAAAAATTGTCAGTTATGCCGTTGTTTCTGAAGTTGGACCACTAAAATTTGGTAGGAGAATTTTATAGAGATATAGAAAAAAATCTATGTAAAGATATTTTAGTTAGATGCTACAGGGTGTTCAAAATATATTTATGAATTTCAACTAATTAAAATTAAGAAATTTTAAATTTTTTAAATGGTACACCCTATATATTATCATTTTTTCTGATAGATTTTACAAAACTCTTCAACTTGCATTAAGTATGTCATATACCTATTTTTAATACTTTGCGATTTATTCCAATTTTTTCTATTTTTACCCATATTAATATAGTTACGCTATAATATCATAGATGCCATGACAAAAAATAATAATTAACATAATTTCATGTCTGTTAAGTTAAGTTAAGAACAAAATTTGGATTTTGTCGTATGGTGGTAATGGTAGAGATATAGTTACATATTTTCCTGAAATGAATTAGTCAATGTGACTGATATACACGAACAAGCCAAGAAAACCATATTTTTTGGTTCAGTACTATATATTATATAGTACTTTGCTAAGTACTATAAGAATAGATATAGATTATCTAGAAAACATCTTCAGTGTGTAATGGGATGTTTTGGCGGCAGTAGTGATATGGGCTTTACGAAATGAATTATAATCAGTCAAACATTAGAGTCAGTCACTATATCAATAGTCTTCAACAATTAAGTAATTTAGTATTACCCTAATCTGTCGCTATTCGCCCTGACAGAAAATCCCACCAAGTGTCTTTTTTCATAATATAGAAATACACCAAGAAATTCACGACTGCGATTTTAGTTTATTTGAGTAAAGTTAATTAATTTTAACTAATACTAACAATTGTAACTAATTATGAAGCTATAGTAAACACCACGAATGTTTGGGAGTGATTCATCGGTCGCTACCATGTGAACTAATCTCTTCAAGGTCACATAAAACTTAATTCCAGTGCCGTGGTGTTTCAAGTCATATAATAATCAATATATAATCTGTTGTAATTGGTTGTTTTAACTGTCAAAGTCTTGTCAAAACATATATTTGGTTATAAATATAAACTGGATTGCCCCATTGGTCGTACTGCAAGCACACCAATGGACTGACGCACAAAAACGAATCAATCGAAGAAACGCGATATAGTATCGTCTTTGTCAATCACGCTAATATTTTAGAATAAGTAGGAGGAGCGCAGCCAGATGATTAGACCGGGAATTTAAAAACCTACGTCTGCGGTAAAAATTTACGTTTTTAATGTAAAAATGATGGCGCGCGTGTCGATTCTAACTTCATCAAGTGATGAATCACTCCCAAACATTCGTGGCGTTTACTATACTTGTTAAAGATAAGTAATAAATAGTTTGTTTTGTCATGGCAACTATGATTTTATAGCGTAATTGTATTAAAAATATGGGTAAAATAGAAAAAATTGGAATAAATCGGAAACTATTAAAAATAGGTATATGACATACTTAATAAAAGTTGAAGAGTTTTGTAAAATATATCAGAAAAAATAATAACATATAGGGTGTCCCATTTAAAAAATTTGAGATTTTTTAATTTTAAGTAGTTGAAATTCATAAATATATTTTGAACACCCTGTAGCATCTAACTAAAATATCTTTACACAGGTCTTTTTCTATATCTATATGAAATTCTCCTACCAAATTTTAGTTGTCCAACTTCAGAAACAACGGCATCACTGACAATTTTTTATCACACTGCAATCTAACATTTGTTTAAACAAATTTAAATATTACAAAAACTATTAATTTTAGGTATATAATATTATATAAAAAAGTTATGGAATTTTACGCAGAATCTAAAAATAAAATAAAACATAGGGCGTTGCATTTAAAAAATCATATTTTATATTCGCCAAACTTTTTTGAAGCACCCTGTGTGCTCTATAATAATTTTAAAATGCGTATCTTAACCTTCCCTATAACTTTTATATTTAAAACTTTTTTGTAAACCTGGAAACAAATGAGATAATGGACTTTACTCTATCGTTGACTCACTCTGTACAATAAAAAGTATGGAACTGATACGGAACGGAAGCTTACATATAGCGTCAATACAATCAAAAATACGGAACGGATGGAGCTGATACGGAAGGTATAGTGAGAATCAACCTTAAAGGTTCGATAAAAGGAGTTTTTTTGTTTATGCTGGTTTATACATAAAAAATAGCATAGTGATATGCCAGACCCCGCACGTTAGCGATTAAAAGATATTACTAAAAGTAGCATAAGAAAATTCTAATAGATCTGTGATTTTCTCAGTAGCTCTCTATGTGTATGCACGTATTATGCTCGCACGTAGTCAGTATAAATTTGATTCGGTGACGGTTTTCAGTTAAGAAAAGAGACGAACCGTACCGGTTCCGGGAAAAACGCTGGAAAGTTTGGAGGAAAAGCGAGATTTTATCGACGGGAAAAGATGGTTTTTCGTCGCGTCACGTTTTTAGGGGAAAGTCGTCTTGTTCTACGTCCGACTGTCGGACACATGCAAACTGTACGTGGTCCAAATATCAAAAATGGGGTGCTGTTTCTTTTCTTTTTTTTTTGGTGCTGTATTGATTTTGTCGGGTGTTTTTTGTTACTTATGTTATAATTAAAGATTTCTTATTTGGTTCAGATGTACAGAGAAACCCAATTTCAGAAATATAAAATATATATTTTTATTAAATGGAAATCATTAGTTGGATATGAACTAGTCCTTAATAAGGATATAAAGTTGTGGTTATGTATTTCTCAAAATGGGGGACATATTAGATGCTTTTTCGTTTTATTGAAGCAGGCATTGTTGTCGCGTTGACTTTATTGTCTATAAATATTTTTTATTACAATTTAATATTGTATACTAACAATCTCCTATTAATACTGCTAAATACAATTTAAAATAACAGAATGAACAAAAATAAAAATATAAAGGTATTTTTAGAGTAGCGAATATAGTGTTCAAACCTGATGAATACCTGTGAACCTTCCTGATGAATATACAGGGTAGCCCATCGAAAATGTTCCGCAAGGCATAACGGCCAGGGTAATTTTTTTTCAGAAAATTCAAAAACACGTCAATTTTGTTTGTGAGGAGGACAACTTTTGCCCCAAAAATGATTGCAAAATCTTCAACCCTCTAAGCGGGGGTGTCATCCCCCAACTTTTTTCAAATGTGAAGGGGGGTCAAGTGGTACCGCAATGAAAAGGGCTTTTTATTCTCTATACTTTCCCGCTTCGTTTTTCAAAATCGGTCGAGTCATTGAGAAAATATGAAGGGTTGAAATTTGAAAAGTTTATTTAAACATTTATCAGAGTGTATCAGTGATAAGGATAAATTCCTTCGACAGGGGCAAAAATAATGCACGTTGCCATTACCCCTTCGACTTGAAGGGGCAATGGCAAAAATAATGCACGTTGTAAAATAAAAAAAATCACAAATTGAAATAACCTGCCGTCTGTCCTGTCTCCCCCACGATTTTTACCAACCCTGGCTGGAAAATATTCTAACTCAACCCACCCATTACCAACACCCTCCCCTCAATTGTCGATATTTATGACAAACGTTCACCAAACAAGTCCGATTCACTCAAATTCAATTCGATTATAGAAAATTTATGTACCGATACGCTCAGTTAGGTCGCGGGCTTTCGAAAAACTCCCCGAACACTTGTCCCACCGTATTGGACACGCCGCAAAAATTAATAACTCGGAATGGTGCGGGACAGTTGGCAACAATGCCCTCTCGTTATCGAGGGTGGATGACGTAGGGGGAGGTAGACAGAACGGTTCGGTCGCCCTTGAGAATTAAAAAAAATGATGATGGGAGGAGAATGCAAATCAAAACGTATCAAATCAAATTGTAGGGGGATAATTGGACTGGATTTATAGCGGCGAGACTGTGCTGTTTCTGGTTCAATTGTTCAATTGATTCTTGTAACTAGGTTTTGGGAACGATATAAATTATATTTTCGAGTCCCTATGGGGAGTTTGTGTCATGGTAAGTGGGAATATCTAGAAGGGTGGCACATCTATGGACCTTTGTATTTCAAAAAAAAAATATAATAAATGTCAAGACTGTTTCAAATAACTGAAAAATATGGAGGTGGGCACACAATTGACGAATACTAATATTTCTAAATTGTATACCTACTGATTTTTATAAAAGCCACTTCTCTCTATATTTATCAATCTCAAAATTACTTACGGGGAAGAGGAAGAGGAAGAGGAAGAGGAAGAGGAAGAGGAAGAGGAAGAGGAAGAGGAAGAGGAAGAGGAAGAGGAAGAGGAAGAGGAAGAGGAAGAGGAAGAGGAAGAGGAAGAGGAAGAGGAAGAGGAAGAGGAAGAGGAAGAGGAAGAGGAAGAGGAAGAGGAAGAGGAAGAGGAAGAGGAAGAGGAAGAGGAAGAGGAAGAGGAAGAGGAAGAGGAAGAGGAAGAGGAAGAGGAAGAGGAAGAGGAAGAGGAAGAGGAAGAGGAAGAGGAAGAGGAAGAGGAAGAGGAAGAGGAAGAGGAAGAGGAAGAGGAAGAGGAAGAGGAAGAGGAAGAGAGGAAGAGGAAGAGGAAGAGGAAGAGGAAGAGGAAGAGGAAGAGGAAGAGGAAGAGGAAGAGGAAGAGGAAGAGGAAGAGGAAGAGGAAGAGGAAGAGGAAGAGGAAGAGGAAGAGGAAGAGGAAGAGGAAGAGGAAGAGGAAGAGGAAGAGGAAGAGGAAGAGGAAGAGGAAGAGGAAGAGGAAGAGGAAGAGGAAGAGGAAGAGGAAGAGGAAGAGGAAGAGGAAGAGGAAGAGGAAGAGGAAGAGGACACCATAAACCTTGGTACGACTGATATCGGAGATAGAGAACTAACCTCTGAAAACGTCCACTGTATGATGAGTTATAACTTAAGAAAGTATGATACAATAGATCTGTAAGCTCGAAGTGATTAACTCCCTTCCATATATGAATTCAAAATTCTCCTCTAACAAAACCCTTTATAGATTAATTAATAAATAACATGAAATAAGCTCAAAATAGACCACAAATTCTCAACATTTCAAATCAAACGTCAAAGAAACCTGTCAAAAATGGAGGGCATTATATGGATTCCTTAGTCTTTTAAATTATAGTTCAAAAGTAAAAACATACAGTATAAACACAATAGTCAAGTTTTATCTATATTTGTTATTAATCCAACAAACATATCCCATAATATAACGCGTACTTTATCTATAACACTGTATAAAATGTACGTTAACATACATTCAAAACATTGCCCCATTGCTTTGACAAGGTAAAAAGACCTAAAAGGATAGATCAAAGTAATATTAGGAGAAATTTGAATCGTACCAAAGTTATATTAAAATATTTCGCTACGAGACGTAAGTTTTCCTACCCAAAATAGTTTTATAGAATCTCATATGTTTTGGCAATGTATCTGCATGTATTGAAATAATACTTTTGATATTTGTTTCCAGAGAAAAATTTATGCATTGTTCTGAATTTTTGAGAAGGAATGTTCTATAGAAGATACATTTGACATATAAATAGTGACATTCTCTTACCAACCAGCACTTATAACCATAGATCATATATACTTAGTGGATAAATCAACGACATAAGTTTAGCATTAAAAAATATGTCACCAACATCACGACATGCCATTTTCAAACCTGCTTTATTGCACTTATGAAACGTTCAATAAGTAGGTTTGCCTTTTTCGAGGACCTTAATTTGCGCCTGCGCATTAAAATTTGCACGTATTTCCAAAATAATCACAATTTTATACGGTTTATAAAGTACAAATTAAATTATACATTGTTATGGAAACCAACTTTTCATTGTCATTATATTTCATAATATTATTTTACCGTTTTTTGCGTTTTTATTTTAAAAATTGTATTAATTACTCTTTTATCGACCGCTTTTATATAGCCAAGGATGCAAGTGTCTCCTGTGAGAAGTTAATTTTAAGTTTGTACAATTATATTTGTATTTTTTTTTCGTTAGTCTTTCTAAATACTCGTAAAAATGACTAGAAAGTGTTTAGTATGTGGTTCTAATATAAAGGTCCCCGAATGATCTTTTCATAGGCAAGTAAAGTAGTATTCAGTTGTTCTTTTATTTATATTAAACCACGTGCAAATTTTCTGGTTAGATATTCGTACGGAGTGGCTAAATGCATTTTTTATATAATTTAATTTTTGCGACAGTAAACATACAATTTATTGTTCAAATATATGCATTTTCCAAATTAAATTTTTAAAATTAATATTCAAATTTGGCGCGTGGACGATAGATCCTCGATAAAGATAGACAGAGTAGAAGCACCGCGTGTGCAACAAAAAGAGAAGATAAATGGAAGTCGTTGATATGTTTGCGACAGTTTCCATAGTGATTTACTTATCCATGTAAGTATATATGATCTAGGCTTATAACAATGTCTTAGATTGAGTACACAAATATTTTCACATCAACTTATTTGCTTGAATTTAAAGTGCATATTTTAATTTTAAGAAAAAATGTTCGTAAATGTAAACGAAGTATCCATTTTCTCAAGGAATATCTTTATTTTAAGTTAACAATACTAGTTTGATGAAACTATCAGTTTACATTATTTAAAAGTTGCATTGCTCCCGATTAAAGCAGGCAATTTTTATTTTAATATTAACTTAATTTTGAAATAAAATTATATGGAATCTTAATATTAAATAATGACTTACTCAATTTGAAACTATAATTAGTTTTAAAATAAAACGAAACTTGGTATGTTAGTATAAGACATAAATCAGGATTGATTGACGTATTCAATTTTTTTCGGTCACTTCCTGTTTCACCGGAAATAACTACAACTTTTGATTTTTGAATGGCACCCTCTGGATTTTTTTACTTTATTCGATAGAAAATGACACTCTGAATAGAATGACATATCATGTGTCAACTTTTGACATTTTCGCTTAGAAAAAAATCGTATTTTAAATTTCAATCTAGAGTGCTAAATTGTAGAGAGAAACAAGCCCTATAACATAGGATACAACATTTTAATGAACAGTGCTTTCCATAAAATCAATAAAAAGAAAAATATACGAAATAATACACATGTTCTGATTTCTTTCGAAAATCGGCAACTATGAAAATATGAACCCTTCCTGAACACAAATGGTACATTGTGAGACAGGAAATTGTAGAGAGAAACAAGTCGTATAACATAGGATACAACATTTTAATGAACAGTGCTTTTCATAAAATCAATAAAATGAAAAATATACGAAATAAAATAAATGTACCGATTTCTTTCGAAAATCGACATCTATGAAACTATGAACCGAGGGGTGTCTCACTCGGGTAAAAAATGTACACGTACTGCCAAAATATCCTTCCATTGCCAAGCGACTGCCAATGACTACATGTAATTCCAGTAGTGAGACACCCCTCTCTATGAACCCTTCCTGAATACAAACGGTACATTGTGAGACAGGAAATTCTAGAGAGAAACAAGCCCTATAACATAGGATACAACATTTTAATGAACAGTGCTTTCCATAAAATCAATAAAATGAAAAATATACGAAATAATATACATGTTCTGATTTCTTTCGAAAATCCACATCTATGAAACTATGAACCCTTCCTGGACACAAACGGTACATTGTGAGACAGGAAATTGTAGAGAGAAACAAGCCCTATAACATAGGATACAACATTTTAATGAACAGTGCTTTCCATAAAATCAATAAAATGAAAAATATACGAAATAATAAACATGTTCTGATTTCTTTCGAAAATCGACATCTATGAAACTATGAATCCTTCCTGGACACAAACGGTACATTATGAGACAGGAAATTGTAGAGAGAAACAAGCCCTATAATATAGGCTGTGATAAAAACACTAATTTTTAATCAAGGAGCCGTCTAAAATATGCCCAAATCGTATAATCGTTTTAATCATATCTCGATTTTTTCAATTGCAACAAGTGTGGCTCATTAGCATATTTGAAAAAAGCATTTTTTACGAATAATTTGGTGTCATTTAAAAATCAAAAGTTGTAGTCATTTCCGGTGAAACAGGAAGTGACCGAAAACAAGTGAATACGTCAATCAATCCCTAATTTATGTCATATACTAACATACCAAACCTGTTTTTTTTTATTTCAAAAAATAAAAAAGTTATAGGGGTTAGTTAGGTTTCCGTGGACATCTTCTGGTTGAATGCACCCAATTTTTTTACGGTCACAACAATTAAAATAAATCTACGAAGTCCGAAATTCTTTAAGTTTCAATTTCAATGTAAGTCTCGTACATTTCAAATTTCGGTTAATATCGCTTCCAACTACCCCGCTTCACCCTCAAGGTCCCGAATATATGTATGTCATCCTACGTTTTATATAAGACCCCATATATAACCCGCTTGATAAAAATTGGATACGTATATTTTAGAAACGGCTTGGCAAAAATGGCGGAAATTTACGTTTCGGACTGCCGCCTGCACGATATTGCAGCTGTGTGCTTACGATTTTTCCTCGAATTTATGTTAATAGGGTCTATATGGGCGAAAGATTCTAGTTTCGTCGTCCCCATATCCCGTTTGATGGGTTTCGCGAAGGCTGCTTAGCGCTCGTATATCGCAGAGCGGACTTAATAAAAAAATCGGAAATATTTATATGTGTAAACCCTGTATGGTTCCAATCCAGTCAATATACAGAGAGGAGTAAGACAGGGATGTGTGCTGTCTCCTTCGTTATTTAATGTTTATTCTGAGGCGATTTTTCGGGAAGCTTTCTCTTCAACAGATTGCGGTATTAAAGTCAACGGTGAAGTCATTAACAACATTAGATTTGCCGATGACACAGTTCTTATTGCCGATTCTGATACTGGTCTCCAGAGTTTAGTGGAACGACTTGAAGGCTCTTGTAAGAAATACGGGATGAAGATCAATTCTTCCAAAACTAAAGTCATTGTATTTGGAAAGAACCAAAATGTACCAATTCCTATTAAAATAGAGGGCAATACCTTAGAACAGGTCTACAAGTTCAAATATTTGGGGTCCTGGATAGTTAACACCTTGAACAACGACGTGGAAATTAAAACTAGAATAGAACAAGCGAGAAATGCATTTTTAAAAATGAGGAACGTCTTCCAGAACCCCAGATTGGACCTTGAGTTGAGAACTAGGCTCGATAAGTGTTATGTTTGGTCAATCCTAGTATACGGAGCAGAAACATGGACACTGAAAAAGTTCAAGAGGTGAATCGCCTCGAATCGTTCGAAACATGGATATATCGAAGAATGCTTAAAATTCCATGGACAGCCCATATCACAAATATCGAAGTCTACAACAGAATAAGAAAGAGAATTGCTCAATATAATAAAAATATGAAAGACATCATACTTAGGGCATATATTGAGAAATGAAAAATACCACGTTTTACAATTGATAGTTAAGGGTAAGATTGAAGGAAAGAGAGGTCTCACCTAACTTTTGAAGAACTCATAAGGAAAGCCGAGAATCGTGAAGATTTTGCCAATGTGATCGCCAACTTCCACGAAAGAGACGGCACGTAAAGAAGAAGAAACCCTGTATCTGTAAACGTTGATTAGCACACGAGTGAATTTCGGCGCGTCCGGAATTTCGTACCGCAATTTTACTAATTTCAATAAAACAAAAAATCCGTTGGAGGTTGGTCGATATGCCATTAAATATTCTTATTTAGGTATATTTGACATACTTGGTCATAGTGATTGTCTCTAGCGTTTTTGCTTCAGTAGCAAATCTGTTGTAAAGGTGTCAACTATACCTACCGTGTGCGTATCAAAAGAAAAACATTGACTCCCGTTTATTGGGGATACAGTAGGAAAAGACCACCGGATCTTTCGCCGAACGACTTCTTCTGTAAAGCACACTCAAAAACCGATTTTATAGGCATATTAAATACAGAAACTTAGATACAGGGTAGCCCATTGAAAACGTTCCGCAAAGCAGAACGGCCAGGATATTTTCAAAAAATCAAAAAACACGTCAATTTTGTTTGTGAGGGGGACAACTTTTGCCCCAAAAATGATTGCAAAATCTTCAACCCTCTAAGCGGGGGTGTCATCCCCCAACTTTTTTCAAATGGGAAGGGGGGTCAGGTGGTACCGCAATGAAAAGGGCTTTTTATTCTCTATACTTTCCCGCTTCGTTTTTGAAAATCGGCCGAGTCATTGAGAAAATATGAAGAAATGAAATTTGGAAAGTTTATTTAAACATTTATCAGAGTAAATGATAAGGATAAATTCCTTCGACCAATTTGCAGTTTTTTCTTATTATTTCTAGATGTTTACGCATTTTTTCACTTGCCACAAGGTTGAACGATCAGGTGTGGTAATTGCTAGATAGCTGTTCAGTGACTTGTGCGTTGAAGTTCTTCTCAATATCGTTAAACTTTTTAACAATTATGGTGTACTCACTTGCAGAAAAAGTGGAAATAATCGAACTTTATTTTAAAAATAATGAATGTAGCAATCGGGTTCCGCAGATATTCAATGAATGCCATCCTGAAAAACACCTTTATGGCAAAATTGTTCCCGAGTTAGTAGCAAAATTTCGCGAAACTGGTTCCGTTATGAATAAAAAGAGGCAGAGGGAAAACCCTGTAGTAAATGAAGCTATGGAGGTATTCGTATTGGGCCAAGTTGCCATGGATAGTACGCTGAGTACATGAAAATTAGCCAATGCAAAATTAGCAGGCGTGAAACGTACCAGTTTCCAAAGGATATTAAAAAAAACACAAGTTCCACCCGTACAAAATTCAGTTGGTACAAGAACTCAACGAAGACGATTTTGATCGTCGCTTGCAATTTTGTGAAACTGTGAGTGAACGAGTGACGATTGATAATAATTTCCAATTTAATGTGTGTTTTTCGGATGAGTGTACTTTCTTTTTGAACGGTGTAGTTAATCGGCATAACTGTCGGTACTGGGCTGAGGGGTTTTTCACGAGGTGCACACACATAACCCTCAGAAATTGAACGTGTGGGCTGGTATTTTTGGAAATTCTATTTTGGGTCAGTTTAACGATATTGAGAAGAACTTCAACGCACAAGTCACAGAACAGCTATTACCACACCTGATCGTTCAACCTTTTGGCAAGTGAAAAAATGCGTAAACATCTAGAAATAATAAGAAAAAACTGCAAATTGGTCGAAGGAATTTATCCTTATCATTTACTCTGATAAATGTTTAAATAAACTTTTCAAATTTCAATCCTTCATATTTTCTCAATGACTCGACCGATTTTCAAAAACGAAGCGGGTAAGTATAGAGAATAAAAAGCCCTTTTCATTGCGGTACCGCTTGACCTCCCTTCCCATTTGAAAAAAGTTGGGAGATGACACCCCCGCTTAGAGGACTGAAGATTTTGCAATCATTTTTGGGGTAAAAGTTGTCCCCCTCACAAACAAAATTGACCTGTTTTTGAATTTTCTGCAAAAAAATTACCCTGGCAGTTATGCCTTGCGGAACGTTTTCGATGGGCTGTAGACTGAAAACAACACATCTGTGGAATGCTGATTCTACCCTTAACAGTTTTGTATTGTGAGGCGTGAATTTCACAATCATATTGTTTGGCTGTGAATGGGAAAATATGTAAACATTTTATTAATTAGTATAATTTAATAAAGTTCGTTTACTTACAAATATTTGTTTTATTTGATAAATTATTGTGGATATACTATGTGATATGAGCGAGGCCTGCGAGTGATCGAGTATTGAACAGCAAACACAAGTCATACACCGCGAGTACTATCCTCAGTTCAACTAATTCTTTTGTAGATAATCATTCCAATTCAGAAAAAAAATTAGCCACCCTTGTCAAACCACAGAAATTCTTGTAAACAAAAAAAAATGTCACATCGAATTTGACAATAACAAAATCAAATTTTTGCTGGTATTTTAATTGTAGCTTTCTCTGGGCCGTATTATAAATTGTTGGGGGATCCATATCAATGGATCCCCCATTTCTACTAAAAAGGTCAGTGGTTTTTCTGTTACTCAATGGTAAATTTGATGGAGTCATTCTATGAACTGGTATGATCCAAAGAGGAATCCAACTGTCTTATCGGTTCCATTCCAAGTTAGAAAAGTATCGTCAACATATCGAATCCAGATTAGTTCCGGACTGTCGCTGTCAGAACACTGTAAGAAGTG
Organism: Sitophilus oryzae; assembly: GCF_002938485.1. Lineage (NCBI taxonomy): Eukaryota > Metazoa > Arthropoda > Insecta > Coleoptera > Curculionidae > Sitophilus > Sitophilus oryzae. Next base: position 12,719,057 of record NW_022146254.1, read on the forward strand.
CATATCTGAACTTCCTTCTAATCTTTACTTGCTTCAAATTTTCTATCGTCATCATACCTACTACGAAAACAATAAAGATAAAAAGAAAGCATTGGAAAATAACCGATTTCGACTTTGCAGGTTTAAAATTGACCGGAAGAGGCAATAACGCGCCACTTCCGGGACTAGCGGAAAACTCCCGAAGGTAGATAAGGTAGCGAAAATCGGGAAAATCAGCTCGCCGGAGTTAAGTCCGCGGTATAATAATATCGATTTTGTGCCGCTGAGGAAATGGCATGCAAAGTTGCCACTTCCACGGAGGATATCCTCGCGTGTCCCATTAATAAACACTAGGGATATGGACGTTAACTTCGATACCAACTCAGTATCGATACTTTCTTCTCTTTTATTTCTCTTTTTGATTGTTAGCGAATCGATAGTTTAGTTAACATAGAGCCCGGAAATGCACAGATTTAAAAATACAGTAGGTATATTATTTTTATATTTTTGTTCTTTGACATTGTAAACATTTATAAATAAGACTGACAATATTATTTGTATAATGTTTTGTATTATCTTTTGTTTGTTTGTTTGTGTACCTTGTTTTTTACTTTGTTTGTTAGTTTACCTTTGTGTACAAATTGAAAAATTTTTTGATAATAAAGGCATTTATTTATTTTATTTATTAAATATTTGATGACGGAAAATGGTATAACTATCAGAAATATAGTAATTGAATAAACTAGAAAATAAAGATAATGGAACTTTGAGGTTACAGTCCTTATAGATACGGAGCATTAGCCAATTTATGTCAAACATGGCCAAACATAGGAACCCTTCACTACAACAACAAGCTTCTATTGTTGTTTCTAGGCTTCAATTAGGATTGACCGTTAATAACTAACATCTTGATACAAATAGTTATATCGTAGGTTATCCGTGCTGGCAACTGTTACTTTCGGGTTGGTATTTACATGTGTGGAAGTAAATCGCATAGGGATCTTATTAAGTCGTGAGAGAAATGCAACGATGTGTTGTTGCGGCGTTGCCACATTTCTCCGGTACACCTTTCCATACTAGTATATAATAGTTAACTACAATCACGATCGCAAATCGCTTATTTTTAAAATACTTCTTTTTCGAAAATATAACTAAATAAAATCATTAGATATGTTTCTGAGCATCTAAAATGGAAGTATAAGGATATCGCAGAAAAAAAAATTGTGGGTGTTCGGAAAAGCTCTAAGGGCAACAATGTTTTTGCGACGTTTCGCGACTTTATTGTCGCTTTTTCAGGCACCAAAACATATACTAATTCATACGCCTACAAACATTCATGGCGATTCCAACCGCCAACACTGAGACACATACAGACGAACTGACAGAAACTTAACGGGTATTTTTTTGCCCGATGTACACCGATGCTCGGTTTATGTCGTACTGACATTGTTTCCCTTTCGAGCCTTCCCAAACACCAACGATTTTTTTTCTGCGTACTAACTACTGGGAACTAACCAAATTATAAGGATATCGTTAGGGTGTCCATTTTTTTATAACGATAAAACGTCAGTAATCGCGATAATTTAAAATCTCAACTTTTTAACACATACACACGCGATAACTCAAGAACCACTTTAGATATTGAAACTTTTATTTTATTTTGATGTTCGGATCTTTTACAAGATGTTTCAATAAGAAAAAATCGATAGGCTTGCTTTTTTCCATTCAAAAATTACAAAAAAAAACATCCATCTACTTTTAGTGCGTAGCAATTTTCAGCAATATTGTAACTTTTTTATTTATTTATTAGATTTTCACATACTGTCTGCGAAGAAAATATAGCAGAAATATTAAGACAGTTTTTGAAAAAATTACAATCAATTATCTCTAAAAGATTTCGAGATATCGATATTTGAATTCAGAGTAAATAATAGCGCGCACACTGTCGAACACTAACTCTATTCCACTTATTTTTACCAAAAATGCAAGTGTTCCTAACTTGCATGTTCAAGCTATAGGGAAAATTACAACGACTCGTTCATAATTAAACAAATAAAGTATCACGAGACGTAATTAAATCGTGAAGCTGAACGCATGATGTTCACCTTTCCCTAGAATTTTAGTACTGATAGAGGTACTGACAACTGACTGAGTCGACCGCGACAAATCTGATTATCCCCTTCCACGTCTCTTAGCAATGTGCACAGTTTCTCGGTTTATTTCATACGTTTGGCAACGTGTTCACTGTTCTCTCTTTGTTCAGTACATTATAAACGCATTGTACTCTTCTTACATACGGAAATCTCGACCACAAAACTAACCTTTACCAGCTCTTAGTATATCATCAATTCAAACCTGGTTCATTTCCTAGTTGGACTCGACATCTTCCAGTATTCTCTCTCATAACTCTCTGCACGCAGTACACTTTCGCCATTTCTGTTGGATATCATCAAGTATCGATGTTGCAGCGCAGATATTCTTGGTGGAATGTTGTTCCAAATTCATGGAAATATTGCTCCAATCCTGAAACAATAGTTAAATAAAATAGATATTTTCCACAAAAACTTAAAAGGGATAAACATGCCGAATGAGTGGAAAGAAGAAGCGTACAATAGAACGCGATGGAGAAAAATTGTGAACTCAGTTTACAGCGACAACCAAAAAGTAAAGAGGCAACAAAGCAATAAGATTTTTGAATCTCCGGAGTGCGGAACAGAGATAACATCACGTATCGGGCTTGTCAGTCACAGAAAAGCTCATGAAAGAAAACGCCTTGTGTAACCATCTTCTGATGCGCGTCAAATACTCGTCAGCGAGTAATGGCAGTATGTATGTATGTATGTATGTAGTTAAATAACATAGCCAAACAGTTGTTTCTAAGCCTAACGCTACTTTAAGATACGAAGTTCACTCTTTTAAGAAAAAGAGTGCAACTATTAGATACCTTGTTCAAGAAGTGAGAATGTTTGTTCAAAAATGAATCATTCAAAAAGTGAAATTTAGTATCAAGTATCGACAATTTTAAAACAGTGCCACATCCTTAATAAACAAACACCTAACATCGTGAGTATGGAAAGAGGGGAGGGGGGAGTAAATTTCACCCTTCTTATCGCCTTGATAGACAGGCTGCCACACTGTACGTCAGGGCCGGCATTTCCGACTAATAATATAATAAGGGTGAGGGAGCATCGCCACCTAACTGGATATGGTAATTATCATATAATTTCCCGAATATCCTTTGCAGAGGTCAGATAGACGTAATTGGTTCTTGGCATCTGGGGAAATTGCGGACTAGCAACGCGATTAATCATAAATGTAGGTATGAAATAACTTAAATGCTGGAAATTTGATTTTGAATATTACCAGCGTTATAGTTAAAAGTAATTTTATAATTCGAAAAATTGAAATCAATGATAAAAAAAGTGTGCGAAGTGTGCTATTGAATTGAAGGATTTAAGGACATATTTGAAAAAGTGACTTTTATAAACTACCTACATTACCAACTCTGCGAAATAGGACAAATATTTTTTCAAAGAAACGCTTATCAGAAAGATTCCTCTTTGGATATCTTTGAGCATAAGCTGTGCATAAGCTCTTGAGGCCAAGAAGCAATTTTTCTCACAATATAAAATCACTAGTAACATATCCATTCGTTCCGCCAGCAGATACTGCTCTGTTTTTCTTGATACAATAATGAATACTTACTTATTAAACTATTGTGGGTAAATTTAAATAAACTGCTATAAATCTAGATAATAATGTCCATAAACTAATGTCGATTTTGAAAATAGTTACTGTCACTAGAAAATTACCATGGCGATACCAGCCATCTTGATTACCATTTTATTGAAAAATCGCTTTTTATACAAAATGTGAGCTAGATAGGCATAGGAAACCCTAATATAGCTTGAAAGAGCATTTAAATCTGCTTCGACTTATTTAAAAAAATACAGGGTGTTGCTTTTGAAAAATCAAAGTTTTCATGTAAAATAAATTCTTAAAATAGATCAGCAATTTTTGGTACCCCTGTATAAATTTAAGGAAGCAATAACATTTTTCAGTAAAGTTTATTTCTTTACCTTTAAACTGCACAAACAGCACAAGAATTAATTATGAAAAGTAATGGACAGGGTGTTGATAATCTATTCTATTGTAGCATGCATATTTAAATATCTTTAAATATCTCAAAAACCAAAGACTTTAAACCCATTTAACCCTTATAATAAATAATAAATTCCTTTTTTGGGCCCAACAATCCAAAAATGAAATAAAATTTCGGGTGGTCCATAAGAAAAAATATAACTTTGATGTCGATCTTAGTTTTGACATACCCTCTATATTTCAAAATAATATTAAATTGTGCACATTGCCTCCCCACATATACCCATAAAATATTTTGTTTCTACATCTTTCCGTTTTCATATAATCAACCGAGGCGATTGAGGTGCACCCTGTATAGTAAATATACAGGTTGTTCCATGCATTACAAAAAACAAAACTTTGATGTGTAACTTTTTTTGGGAACACCCTGTAGAACCCTTTATATTCTCAAAAAATGTTTGGTTTGGTTTGGCGTCATGATGTATAAAAAGATATTTGAAAAAGATACATAAAATGGGTTTGATATTTGTTTTTCGATTAACAATATCATTTCTGAACTCTATATGCAGTTTTTCCCACACCCCTAGTCCGAAAACCGCACCAAACACAAGTTTCTCATAATCACTAGTTCGGATAAAGGGCGCATTCTTTACCCAACTCCCATTTAACAAAATCCACACACACACACACGTACAAACACAGTATCGATTGGTCTTTTTTTCTCTCTCTCGAACGTTATTTGCCCACCGCCATTCATCACAAATCACAGACCCAAGAGCCCCATTCACAAGAGCTTAATCCCCACAAAGGTAAATAACAGGTCATTTTTCCCTTTTTTCACCCCTAACTTACTCTAGCAAGGTTTACTCTATATTTGTTTATTTTGTTTGCTTATTTTTGCCGGTATATGAACATTAAATTGTGAGATATATTAATAAGTATTTTAAGGGTTGTTTTGAATTTTTTTTATTTGTGTTTTTAGCAAATAATGCCAATTCACTGATGCGATTTTAAGGCTTTCCTTTCTCTTCTTCTAATATAATATAAATATATATTGATTTTCGTCCCGACATTCCAAATAAGGTTAGAAATGAAGGATAAAGGGTCAGAATTCTGGAACTTCGACATAAAACCGTTACGCTTTTAAAGCGGTAAGCGAAAGTATTCGATTAGCGGAACACCAAGCAGTCGATTTTGGTTTTTCGTTGCCGTTCTTGATACGCTTTGAGAGCACATATTGGCGACATCGCAATTTCTCAGGAGTCTAATAGTCAAATGTGGATAAAACAATGAAAAATGTCAATGTAACGTGAATTTCATAACCTATTTTTGGGTCATAACCGTGGCTAACGTCATATTCAAGGCCTGACTACCGAAGTGGTACAGAATTAGTAGTCATAAACAAACCAATTGTTTTCATTAGTTTCGCAACAAATCTGTGTCTTTTACGCGTTTCTATGCTAATAAAATTATACTAAATAATTTTGAGTGAATAGTGAACTATCTAGATCCGATTCATAACATCGTACCCGCGAAAAAAACCATACTTTTGGAAAAATTATAGTAACACCGGCGATGCCGGCTGTGTGTCCGGGCTAGGGAAAAGTTGGGGAATTTATATAAAAACATAATTAATAGCGTTAGTGTTAGTGCATAGTGTTAAACCAACGTAAGTGACGTGTATTTTTATGTAAAACAGTTTTCGTTTCTTTATTTTTACTTTGTGAAATAAAAAATTCCGCGACATTGTTCTGTGCCTGTGCCTTGTAGCAGCAATTATAATAAGTCCTCAGGATCTGTCTACATTCTCTTTCCCAACAATATTAACTGTAACTAGGTCACGTCTAAAACCTACAGAATATGCTGTGCCTACAATTTTTCCAAATCAACCCTCTTATGGAACCTCTATGCATGTTCCCATAAAGAGAAAACGTCCCGATGAAAGAAAAAAAGATTTGGAAATTCAGGATGAAATAAATATTGAAAAGTATTATTATTATTATGAAATGGCAATATATTTTAAAGAAATTAAATGAATTTGAACTTTATTTCAGTATTTTATATAAAAAAAATGATATCTTTATCTTTTTATTTACGATTTATGGAGATGGTTACTTGATGAACATCGAACTACAAATTACTTAATGATAATAGTTAATTTTATCTGATATCCACATTTTTTAAATATGTTAGGCAAATTTTTACAATTATTTTTAATTAAACTTTATATTAAAATGGATTCTGCCGTTATCATATACAATACATTTTCTTAACTTGTCGATAAACGTATAGTTTTCAAATTTTTTAATATTTGGAAACTTTTTATCACATGTATATTATTACTAGTTGCTAAATACTCGCTAATGCAATTTTAGGACACGCTTTTTATTATCTAGATTTTATTTTGTTCATCTTATGCTGTAGTTTATTTCATATTAATATTCGTGCTTTAGATCTAAATTTTAATGCTATTCAATTACTTTAACGTGATAAAAAGTTAATGTTATTTTTTAATACCTTTCTGTATAATATTTTTCATATTTATATCTGGCAAAACTATCAATAAATACTATTATTTATGCAAAACCTATATGCAGTACCATATGGCACAATACAAAAGCCGGACTAGTGCGGTGACGTCACAAATCGATGTCTCTGGCCTGTCTGTCATGTTGGTCATGTCATAACCTATTGTTGAATCAACCTATTTTTCTATGGATATGTCATTATCGTTATTATACGAGTGAAATTTTGAAGACTCTTCTCAGCATTTTCGATGTTTTGAACAATATTTATAGCTGCCAAGTCGTAAATTATCAATTACTTATGGAGGAATATTTAAAAGAAGTAGTTTTCACTAAAAAGCAAGAGAAGGCACAAAATAACAATTTTTTCTATTTTTACTTACAGTTCGACAAACAAAACGATCCTTTAAGGTAGCCCTTTTCTTAGCGCTATCAGTAAAGTATTCAGTTCGTTATTTGAAAAATACGCAGTATTATTTAGTACTATACTTTCAAATATCTTTAATCTGAAATGTCGGGTTGGAAAATTATTTTTGCCAATAGCAAAAAGTGAAAATGGCAAAGTAAAAGTTATTTTTATCTATCATTTCAATTAAACCAAAAATTTTAGAAAAAAAAAGGAAAATATCAAATTAACAATAATTTTGGTCAACATTTTACTTCAGTTTTTCAACAAGACCTCTGCTGAAAAACACCAAAAAAGTCAATAACAATGATTAAAGTGCGAACACGAAACATCAATTTAGAAAAATGTACTGACATCGAAACTTTTTCGCAACTTTTCCCCGATAAACAGACGCCGACGAAACCCGAGGAAATCTATATGGCGCAAAGGAAACTGATATAAAGTCGAGGAAAAACTATCATCAACGCTGGCGGAAGTTTCTCTCTAGCACAGCTGCATAAAATACGGTCGGATTCACAAGTTGTTTAGTAAACTGGAACTAGTTTTGGTTATTTGCCGGTGCTTTACACTCGATAAACCCATCCGGAATATAAAGCAGCGCCCCGATCGGCTCCATCCATTTTGCGGTTTACTTTTTCAAGAGTGGAAATATCGAAATATCTGACTGAAGGATATTTATAGGAGAGTGTTGAAAAAAGGAGTTGCAGTCTGACTTTGGAAGCAAAAATATATACACTTTTATGGTCAGTAACCAATAATAAAACCAATGCGGGAACAGGGATCGGAGTATTTGGGTCGAGAACTAAATACTCCGAGCTAATGGGTACCTACCCTAGCATCCTACAGGAATAAATCTACGCTATTGATAGATGCGTACAACTTATCTTAGGAACTATGGGAAACAAGAAATAGCCATCTTATCTGATAGTCAAGCAGCGTTAAAAGCGATCAACTCAGTATCAATCAATTCGAAATTAGTCAAAGAATGCATAGAGAAGCTGAATGAATTAGGCAAAGAAAACAAAGTCCTTCTACTCTGGGTGCCTGCTCACCAAGGGATAGAAGGCAATGAAAAGCAAATGATCTAGCTACGAAAAGATCGAACACTCCACTAACTGGACCAGAACCGTTCTAAGTGGTAACTAACTAAAGGCGGAACTGAAGGACTTGGAAGACTCTATCCGCAAGCTGGAATGGGAATCTTGATACGGTAGAAGACACTCGAAGAAGTTTCTGAGGGCTTACGACCAAGAAAAATCAAAGATCTTCCTGGATTTAAGTAAGAACAATCTTCGGATTGTCACGGGGTTTTTAACAGGACACTGAGTCCTCAATGACCACCTCAGTAGATTGAAACTAAGAAGAAACGTCGACTGCAAATTCTGTGGGGAAGATGAGGAAACACCGGAACACCTCATCACTGACTGCGCCGAGACGACAACCATTCGTGCCATGAACTTTGGTACAACTGATATTGGCGATGGAGAACTACCTTCTGCAAAACCGTCCCATATACTGGCTTTTGTCAACAGGGTCTGGGTCGCCAACAAAGTTCAAAAGGTAATATTTTGGCCAACTGTATAACAAACAATTTAAATGAAATAAAAGAACCTACGTTGTGTTAAAAATATTTTTTATTGTGATTACCTCGGATCCGCCTGGACAGAAGCAATATTTTGGGAAATTTGAGGAGAATAGGTTATGTAAATGAAACGTTAAGTTTGTAAATAGCCCTACTTATTTTATTAAACAAAATGAAAGGAGTGCTGTACTCTGCCTGGAAGTAAGAGCACGGCAGAGAAAACCTCGATCATTATTCCAAAGAATCCAACTATGCTGTTGTGAACTTGAAAGAGAAATAATAATAATACAAAAACTGTACTTATACCAAGGTTGGTAGCTTCATACAACGGGTACTTAACGGGTCCCCACCCGTAGGTACTAATGTCCTTGTTGCGGAACTAGAAGCTAAAGTTGATTGTAAGATTTGGTGCAAATATCTTTAGATTATAAGTTATTCTATTTATTGTTTTTGTTTGCTCTTTTGTGAGCTAAGATATTCGCCCATTCACGGTCGAAAAGTGTTAGTACATTGAACAAGGCCCTTATTCTCATACTGAACCACCAACATCGATACGAATGGACAGTAAACGATTGTATATTTTGATTACTTTTAAACTGAAATTGTTCAGAGCCTATATCGATTCAATTAAATACAAACATATTATGTAATATCATATAATTCTCAGATAAAAGAAATAAGGAAAATCTTTAGCACAGAATATTACAACAGACAAATAAGCTATATGCTTTAGTTAACACTAGTTAAATAATGAGAAAACATTTACTTTACCTTTAATAACATTCTTTGTCACAAAATTTTCGAACCAAAATAACATCAACAATATCTTGGCAACAGAAGGCAGCTTGTGAGGATTGATACGTCTATGTCTTCTTGTAAGCATATAGAATGTGGTGTCCCTCAGGGTTCAGTACTTGGCCCTATTTTGTTTCTGGTGTTTATCAACGACATTGCAAATCTAGACATTAGCGGTAAAATCTGCCTCTTTGCGGACGATACTAGTTTCATTTGGAGCGGCCCAGATGTTGCGGCACGATATGATACTATATCCAGTGAGTTACGCACCATTAAGTCTTGGTGCGATTCTAATCTCCTATGCCTCAACCTATCAAAAACTAAAGTTTTGTCATATAAAAGTACTATATAACCTTTTGTACTTAATAACACCACTATTGACGTCGTGGACTCTTAGGAACTTCTTGTGAAATTCTTAGGACTTGTTGTAGACAGCTCGTTAAAATGGGACTTTCACATCGAAGCTCTATCAAAGAAACTAAGCGCTGCCTGTTTTGCGCTAAGATCAGTTTCTAAGGAACTTAACTTCTCAACCTCTAGACTAGCCTATTATGCTCTTTTTGAGTCACATCTTCGTTATGCCCTTCCATTCTGGGGTACTTGCTGCGCAACAAAATTTGATCGTGTTTTCAGACTTCAAAAGAGAGCAGTTCGATATTTATTGGGACTGAACAGTAGAACTCACTGCCAGAATTTCTTTAAAAATTTGAAAATACTGACTCTTCCTTCTTTATTC